>NC_059277.1:11733319-11743319 GCF_017591435.1 Portunus trituberculatus
ACACCTGCCGCCCTGGGACAACAGGTGTGCTGCGGGATGCATCCCAAGTGTTTACCATCATGGCTGGTGCTCCTCCTCAGGGTGAGTTTTGTGTGTGTGTGTGTGTGTGTGTGTGTGTGTGTGTGTGTGTGTGTGTGTGTGTGTGTGTGTGTGTGCAGGCCAAGGGGGGGCGGGGGCGTGGAAGCGTGTGGCAACCCAGGGCGGGGCCGCAGGTGAGCGTGTCCCGCGGCTGGCCGGCTCACTCCACCGCCGACCACTCTGGCGGTCGCCGCCGCGCCGCCAACACCGTCGCCAGCCCGGGCCGTGCCGAGGCCCCGCCCGCACAGCTCCACGCCGCCCCCACACGCCCACGCCGCGGCCACCAGCGGCCACCCACGCTCCTGGAGGTGCGTCGCGCGGAGGAGGCAGCTAACGCCCGCCAGGTGCAGTTCTCCACAGTTCACCACTTCACCAGCACCACCGCAGTCTATCTGCACCACAAACTGCACCATCTCCCCGCACCACTAGTCCCCCGCACTCCACCTTCACCACCACCACCACCACCACTACCAACCAAACCTCTAGCTTAGTTGAGGACGGAGACAGAGCAGCGGCCAGGCAGGCCTCGCCACGCTCCGCCGTCCCAACGCCCCCCCGCTGCGCCCTGGCATCGCAGCGCCCCTTGGAGGTCCCCACACTGGTCCGTCCCGATCCCTCAGTGACACACGCCTGCCGCGCTGGACTCGCGCGTGACGCAGCTTTCAATGTTTCTGCCCAAAATTCAATCCGTTTAGTGTGCATTGCGGCGAGACCTCAGCCCCGCGGGTAAATATTTGTAGATGGTCTGTTTACAGGGAGTGTAGTGGCGGAGCGGGTGGCGGGGCGGGGCGGGGCGGGAGTGGACTGGTCGGGGTGTGTGCCGTGGTGGCGCCGCCCGTCCGCCCTCCTAGTTCAGCAGCCGCCTCGCCAGCGGCTCTGCGGCACGATATCGCGTGCTCCGCCGACACCTGCTCGAGTTTTGTGACAGTAAGGATTGATTTATGGATCCCTGGCCAGCCTAGGCGGAGCCGAGCCACGAGGCAGGAGGCGCCGCTCACTCCTCGCCGCCAAACTCCTTGCCATTGGCGCCTGCCGCGGCCCTGCCATGCACTGGGCTGCCGGGGCGGTAGGCGGCGGGCGGCGGAGGGGCTCCAATGCCGCCGCCTGACCCAGTTTCGAAAAGTTCACACAGTGAGGTCACAGTCGCCTTGAGCCACGTGTTCGCGCATCACTCTGCGGGAGGCGCCAGGCGTGTGTGCCGCCTCGCCCCGCCGTGCCGCGCCGCCCCGCGTCCCACCAGTGCCCGGGGCGTCACGCTGCCCGGACCCGTCCCGCACCGCCCGCAGGTGTGCAAGTGTAAAGGTAGGTAGTGCGGCACACCTTGTAGGGAGGTGCACTGACCTGCATATTCTCTCTCTCTCTCTCTCTCTCTCTCTCTCTCTCTCTCTCTGAGTTTCATCATAAGTTTCCGTGCATGCATTAAGGTTACAGCAAAGTCATTTATGTGTAAGTCACCCCAAGTTCCATTTGAGCACCAAGATACCTCAAGTGTTCAGCTCACCACACCACACCACACCACACAACATTGCACTGTGTGTGTAATAATAATAATAATAATAATAATAATAATAATAATAATAATAATACAGTTTATTGATTTGGCAGTGCAACAAAAAATTTACACTGAAAATGTACAGGGGGGGAGGGGACATTAAAACAATGAAATGCTTGTGTGTGTGTGTGTGTGTGTGTGTGTGTGTGTGTGTGTGTGTGTGTGTGTGTGTGTGTGTGTGTGTGTGTGTGTGTGTGTGTGTGTGTGTGTGTGTGTGTGTGTGTGTCTAAGTATGACTAAATGAGTGTCCGTGGATTGCATACAAATTTTCTCTTCGTGGACAGAAACATCACTCTTTTATCCATGGTAGCTGAAGTGTTGGGAGGGGGGGACAGGTGGGCTGGTGGGCTGGTGTGGGGGAGAGGGAGAGCGTGAGTTGCGATGTAATAGGACATTAAAATTAAACCATTTTTTTGTTATAAGCTTGCAAATTATGTACGCACGGAGACACACACGGGACAGCCATGACCAGCGTGTGTGTGTGTGTGTGTGTGTGTGTGTGTGTGTGTGTGTGTGTGTGTGTGTGTACCATAGGGATATAATAAACACAACAGCTTCAAGTAGGTCGGCAGCACCAAATATAGAGGAGTCGTTAGCACCAAGAGAGTCGTTAGCACCAAGATAGAGTCGTCAGCACCAAGGTAGAGAAGTCGTTACCACCAAGAGAGTCGTTAGCACCAAGCGAGTCGTTAGCACCAAGATAGTCGTTAGCACCAAGATAGAGTCGTCAGCACCAAGATAGAGCCGTCAGCACCAAGATAGAGTCGTCAGCACCAAATACAGATAGTCGTTAGCACCAAGAGGATCGTTAGCACCAAATACAGATAGTCGTTAGCACCAAGAGGATCGTTAGCACCAAATACAGAGGGTCGTTAGCACCAGGGAGGTCGTTAGCACAGGTACAAGAAGGTCGTTATCTATAATTAGAGTCGTTAGTCACAAATGGGTGGTCTAAATCTTATCTACAGCCAGTCACCTCCACTCAGTCTTGTCAGGTGATGTCACGGGTAAAAATGAACCAGGTAACATGATTCTGTCCACTCAAACGCTCTTAGTGCTTCATTTTATCGCTCTGTTTTCTTTTTCCACTTTTTCTTTCTCTTTTCACTCATTTCTTTATTTAATTTTCCTTTTCCTTTTTCATTTAAGATTCAAACGGTCTTTTTTTTTCTTATTTTTTTCTTCCTTCATGATTCAGTCCACTCAAATAGCCATAGTGCTTCATTCTATCGCTAATTTTTTTTCCTTTTTCATTCTATTTTCACTTCTTTCTCTTTTCACTAGCGGGAAGTCAACTCAAAGCCATTTTTCATGTTTTTTTTTTTTTCATTTAAGATTCAAACGGTGATTTTTTTTTCTATTTATTCTTCCTATTTTTACTTTTTCACAACCAGAATTAAAAAAAAGTCAACTCAAATAGTCTTTTTTGTATTATATTTTTTTTCTTTTTTTTATTTCACAGACGAAAAGTTAAAAATAGGACTCAAACGGTGATTTATTTATTTATTTTCCTTTTCCTTTCATATTTCACAAACAAAAAGTAAAAAATCAACTCAAACGGTCAATCTTTTTTTTTATCTATTTCCACTTTTCATCTACTTTTCACAAACAAAGTTAAAAAATGAACTCAAACGGTCATATTTTTTTATTCATTTTTACATTTTTACTTTTCACAAACAAAAAGTAAAAAAAAAATCTACTCAGTAATTTTTTTAATCTATTTCCACTTTTCATGTACATTTCACAAACAAAAAGTTAAAAAGAGGAACCAAAACAGCGATTCTTACATTCATTTTTCATTCTTCATGTACATTTCACAAAGATAAAGTTAGGAAGAAAAAACACGGATCAAGAACCCCGGCCAGTCTTGAGTCCCGCCCAACCACTCTGCCCCGGCACCACTTCACACCCTCAGCCTCACCACTCCGCCTCACCACTCCGCCTCACCATTACCTTATATAGACACGTTTCCACTCCACGAGGAGGAAAAAAATAAATAAACAGATAAAATAACATAATAAGATCTAAATACATGAAGGTAATAGAGACGAGTGACGCCATAAATGCAAAATATTGACTTACGGTAATAGAAAAAATCGATGTTACTTTCAAATATCTTGTTTTTTTTACCGTTTTCATTCAACAAGGAGGTAAATAAATGAATAAACTGATAAAATAACATAATAGAATATAAATAAATGGAATTAATAGGAAGGAACGCCATAAATACAAAATATTGACTTACGGTAACAGAAAAAATCGATGTATACTTTCAAATATCTTGGTTTTTTTTTTACCGTTTTCATTCAACACGGAAGGAAAGAAATGAATAAACTGATAAAATAACATAATGAAATACAATTAATGAGAGTAATAGAAAGAAGTGACGTCATTGTAATCTAAAAATCGTTATGTTACTCTCAGATTTCTGCTTTATGCTTTTCACTCTACGAAGAGGGAAATCAATAAATAAACAGATAAAATAACATAATAAAATACAAATAAATGAAAGTAATAGAAAGAAGTGACGCCATTGTAATCTAGAAATCGTTGTGTTACTCTCAAATACGTTTTTATTCTTTTCGTTCCACCACAAGAGAAGGAAATAGATGAACAGATAAAAAAACACAAGATACAAATAAATGAAAGTAAAAGAGAAGAAGTGACGCTCTACATGCAAAATATTGACTCAAACTAATATAAGAACCGGTATGTTAGTCTTAAACGTTATTTTTTCATTTTCTTTTTTTAATTTACAACATGTGGGCTTTTCACGGGAATTTCTGGGCTAAAGGGGATACTTTTTGAGGCACCTCCTATCTCAAAGCCCACCCGCTAGGAAACCATTGCCCCGAGTGAGGAAGCCCAACCTACACTCGGACCGTGGACAGGATTCGAACCCATGCGCTTGGAGACCCCTCGGACCCCAAAGCACGCATGGTTCCACTGTACCACGGCGGCTCAAACTGTTTTCATTCCAGCACGAAGGAAAGAAGTGGATAAACAGATGAAATTGAATAAAAGTAATAGAAAAGTAGTGACGGCAAAGATATACACTATTGACTCAAACTATAGTAAGAATCGATGTTGCCACTCAAATGTCTTTATTGATTCACTTTGTTAACCTGCTCGTGTTCTGAAACGCCTTGCTCTCTCTCTCTCTCTCTCTCTCTCTCTCTCTCTCTCTCTCTCTCTCTCTCTCTCTCTCTCTCTCTCTCTCTCTCTATCTATCTATCTATCTATCTATCTCTCCAGGACTCTTCTCAAATGTCACCGTTATAGTTAGTCTCCTCCTCTCTCTCTCTCTCTCTCTCTCTCTCTCTCTCTCTCTCTCTCTCTCTCTCTCTCTCTCTCTCTCTCTCTGCAGGACTCTTTTCAAATGTCATCGTTATAGTTAGTGTCTTTATCTATTCATTTATCCATGTTCCTGTTTATCTCTGTTTCTTTCTTTATTTATTCATCTCTATTCATGTTTTTATTCTTTATGTCTTTATTTCATCTATTTATTCATTTGTTTATTTTATCTATTTCCCTCTCTTAGTGATGATGCAAAGTCTCTTAACCCCTTGAACACCATGACGCGCTTCTATATTTATTCTGCTTACTATTTGGTGATTTTGTACAGCTTCGGAAACTCGTGTAGGGATTAAAACAGCGAAGACTTTAGCCATTAATCTTCTGCCCTCCATAGACCCTTCCTAATGTCAAGAAAATAGTCTAATCGTACATAAATCTCAAGGGAAAAATGTGTCCCAGTATTGAAGAGGTTAAAGCTATTGCCTGAATCCTGAACATTGACTTTACAACGCAACAATCTCCACTACAACTTGCTGCACAGTCCTTATCATTACCGAATAAACACGTAACAACTTTTATGATAATGCTAAAATCCTCGTTTATTTTTCTCCATAGCATTATGAAAAACACCTTTGGAAACGCTAACAACTTCCACCATGACGCAAAATTCTTACTTTTCACTATAGCATCATGAAAAATACCCTTGAAAAAACAAACTTCTGTGATAATGCAAAAAATCTTCGTTCATCTTTCACTGTATAATCACGAAAAACACCCTTGAAAACCCCAACAGCTTCTATAAAGGTACAAAAATCTTCGTTCACCTTTCACTATACCATTACGAAAAACTCCCTTGAAAAACCCAGCAACTTCTATGATATTGCAAAAACCTTCGTTCACCTTCACTATACCATCATGAAAACCCAACAAAATCTATTATAATACAAAAAATCATCGTTTACTTTTCACTATATCATCATGAAAAACACCTTGAAAACCCCAACAACTTCCACGAGAGTTCACCGCACCTTCCATGTGTCTAGAACCACGAAAACACTTAAGAGAAACCTGATTCATAAACTTACGTAACCTTGTGATGAAGAGTTACTACACTATCACTGCAATCACGCACACACTCTTTAAAAGCCCCAATAACTTACCAGTATTAGCAACAGTGGAAGGAATTATTTTAGTCAAATTCCAAGTGAGTATGTGTGTGCGTGTGTGTGAGGGAGGGAGTTCACTGGAGTAGTTAACACCTTCATTACTGGGACACTTTTACCTTGAGATTTCTGTACGAATAGACTATTTTATTGACATTAGCAAGAGTCTATGGAAGTCAGAAGATTAGTGGCCAGAGTCTTCACTATCTTAATCCCCCACATAAGTTTCTAAAGCTGTATAAAATCACCAAATAGTAAGCAGAATGTATATAAAAACGCGTCCTGGCACAGAAGGGGCTCATAATCCGTATCTGTGAATCTGTGTCGTTGGTTTCAAGTTTCCAGATGATTTCGTGCATAAAACTCAATGACGGAGTGTTAAAAATTCTGAGACAAATCGGTTAAAGACTTGAGAGTGCGCGCGTGTGTGCCTGTGTGTGTGTGTGAAGTTAATATAAGAAGAGAGGGATGTACTGAAGTGGCGTGTGAGTTATTATAGTTGTGTGCGTGAGAATACATGGCAATCAAAGGGGAGACCAGCCGCGTGGGGGAGGAGAGGAATGCAGCACCGTGGCTCCTATTTCTAAACACTTCATCGCCTTAACTCTTACATTCAACAGGCTGTCGTGCAAACTGTCCCGCTCTCCAAGGATACTTTTCATGTTTCTACAGGGAGTTTAGTCTCTTCAGTACCAGGACGCGTTTTCAGGACGCGTTTTCATATTCATTCTGGTTACTAATTTGGCGATTTTTACACAGCTTCAGAAACATATGCTGGGATTAGAATAGTGAAGATTCTGGGCCTTTATGTTCTAGCCTCCATAAACCCTTCCTAATGTAAATGAAATCGTGTAATCATACCCAAAAATTCAAGGTAAAAATGCGTCTCACTACTGAAAGGGGGTTAAGAGTCATTCTACACCGTCAACCGGGAAAATAACTGAAAAAGCCGCTACTTATTGATCATGTGGGGTTTTGGAAATAGTTGTGATGAGAGGGCGAGGAATAAGGAGTGTGCACAACGACGGGAGGAGTTAAGATGTTCAAGGCTAGATGACTGTGTTGGTGTGGGCGGGGCGGGGAGGGACGCGGTGGGGCGGGGAGGGTGGGCGGAGGCAAGGAGGGGGCCATCGGGGAAGAGGCAGACACTAACAGACGCGGGTGGTGGCCGAAGACAGTATTAGCAACAGTGGAAGGAATTCTTTAAGTCAAATCCCAGTGTGTGTGTGTGTGTGTGTGTGTGTGTGTGTGTGTGTGTGTGTGTGTGTGTGTGTGTGTGTGTGTGTGTGAGGGACGGAGTTCACTGGAGTAGTTAACCCCTTCATTACTGGGACACTTTTACCTTGAGATTTTTGTACGAATAGACTATTTTATTAACATTATTAAGAGTCTATGGAGGTCAGAGGATTAATGGCCAGCCTTCACTATCTTAATCTCCCACATAAGTTTCTGAAGCTGTATAAAATCACCAAATAGTAAGCAGAATGAATATAAAAACGCGTCCATGTACTGAAGGGGTTCATATTCCGTATCTGTGAATCTGTGTCGTTGGTTTCAAGTTTCCAGATGATTTCATGCATACAACTCAATGACAGAGACAAATAGCGGGATCTGATAATGCAACAAGCTGTACTACATAGAATTCAATGGGTTTTAAAGGATGTCCTCGTGGTTGTAATGGTTTTCAAGGTGTTTTTGGTGTTCTAGTGACAGTTTAGTAAGGTCCAGTGGAAGGTAATGAAGTTTTCTTGGTGGTTTCTTGATTCTGGTGGAAGTTACTGGTGTTCTTTAGTGCCTTCGTGTTACTAGTGATAGTTTAACAGGCTGCAGTGGAAGTTGCTGGGATTTTCTAAGAAGTTTTTTGATTCTAATGATAGTTTGACCGGCCCGCAGTGAAAGTTATTTGGGGTTTTCAAGGAAGTTTCTTGAGTTTATCGATGGTTTAACAGGTTGCAGTGGAAGTTATTGGGGTTTTCAAGGAAGTTTTTCGATTCTAGCGATAGTTTAACAGGCTGCAGTTAAAGTTATTGGGGTTTTCAAAGAAGTTTCTTAAGTTTAGCGATGGTTTAACAGGCTGCAGTGGAAGTTATTGGGGTTTTCAAGGAAGTTTCTCGGTTTTAGTAATAATTTGACAGGCTGCAGTGGAAGTTATTTAAGTTTTCAATGTATCTTTTTGTTCAAGTGATAGTTTGAAAGGCTGCAATGGAAGTTATTGAGGTTTTCAAGGTTTTCCGACTCAAGCGATAGTTTAACGGGCTGCAGTTGAAGTTATTGGTGCTTTCAAGGAAGTTTCTCCATTCAAATGACAGTTTAACGGGCTGCAGTGGAAGTGATTGAAGTTTATTAAGGTAATTTCATATTCTTGGTCATAACTTAAGGATTTTCACCAGTAACGAGAGAAAACAGAAAGAGATGAATTAATTTTCACCATAACCTTTCGAAAACAGTCCTTGTGAGATTCTAAGCCTTTAAAAGTACTAGCACGAGTCACCAAGCTAAACAATCACCAAAAAACAAGTCTCTGAACGCAATCACCAAGCTAGTAGGTCACCAATCGGAGTCACGAGGCCAGATCACAAAGCTAGGACACCATATCTTATCACCAAACGAGGCCACTATGCCGTCACTAGAATAAAAAGTCACTAAGCAGAATCACTAAATCTAATCACCAATAAGTCACCAAGTCAGGCCACCAAGTTTATCACCAAACGAAAACACGAAGCAAAGTAACCACAACAACAACCAAAACAGAATCACCGCACCAGAATCACCAACTCGTCATCACAAACTCGTCACCACAAACTCGTCACCACAAACTCGTCACCAAATTGTCACCAAATCCAAGTCACGAGGCCACACTAAGAGTAACCACAGTCACACAAGGAAGCCTCACCACGCGTCACCATGAGAGAGAGAGAGAGAGAGAGAGAGAGAGAGAGAGAGAGAGAGAGAGAGAGAGCGCACGTCCTCCCAGGCTAACCCGATATAGAGACAAGACTATAAATAAATAAAACAAATAACACACAAGCGGTGGGAGTTTAATGGCTGTTACTAACGCTGGCTTATAAAAGATGCTACTTCACTCCGAGCCATAAACACCCCGCTACTGTTGCCACACACACACACACACACACACACACACACACTTTCTCTCTCTCAGGTTCCGCGCCGTGCTTCCATTACCAAACGTATCAGAGAGAGCTTGTGTTTTGAAATGATTTATTCTCATCACGACTATTTATTTCAGAAGCCACGAGATGATCAGCCTGGTAGCGTCTCTCTCTCTCTCTCTCTCTCTCTCTCTCTCTCTCTCTCTCTCTCTCTCTCTCTAACCCAATTCAGTGCTGGAACGCATTTTTACCTTGAGATTTGTGTACGATTAGGCCATTTTAATGACATTAGGAAGGGTCTATGGCGGTGAAAAGGTTAATGGCCAGAGTCTTTACTATTCTAATCCCCCACACAAGTTTCTGAAGCTGTATAGAATCGCCTTACAGTAACCAGAATGAATATGAACACGCGGCGTGGTACTGAAGGGGTTAATCATATACATACTTGTGAATACTTTTAAAAACTCCAATTACACTCATTTCACCGCGAAGCAAAACTATCACTACCATTGTGAAACGCCTCCTGAAAACTTCCATTAACTTTTATCTCTAGAATCTTGAAAACGCCCCCAAAAAAAAAACCTCATAACTCGCGGAGCCTGTTAAACTTTCACTAGTATCTTGAAAACGCCCATGAAAGACCCATGTCACTTCCACTACAGCCTCTTTGACTATTAACATCACGAAAGCACCATTGAATACTTTAGAAATTCCCAAGAGTCAATAGAAATATCCCTAGAACCATGGAAACACCCTTGAAAACTCCCGTAACTTCTACCAGAGCAACTACGTGTAACTAG
>NC_059277.1:11748319-11753319 GCF_017591435.1 Portunus trituberculatus
TCCCCTTCACCTCGCATACTCAAGCACTCAGTCCTATAGCGCCCATTTCACAGTAACTCTTTCTTTTTGCCGGAGCTCTCTCTCTCTCTCTCTCTCTCTCTCTCTCTCTCTCTCTCTCTCTCTCTCTGTCACTTTCCCTTGCAGCTTTCTTTCCTTGATCAAGAGAATTACTTCAGACTGGAGGCCCCGCGCGTGACAGATTTCAGTGCACGCCTTGCTCCTTCCCGCTCCTCACCCGCCGTCACTCAGGCCACCGCGGGAAGAATGGTTTGCACGACTCGAGGGAAAAGAGACAAGAGGGTAGAGGGTTACTGGAGGGTGATTTTGTCTCCTATTAACTCCTTCAGTACTGGGACACATTTCTACCTTGAGATTTGCGTGCGATTAGACAGTATTATTGACATTAGGAAGGATTTATGAAGGTCAGAAGATTAATCCCCCTTCAGTACCATGACACGTTTTCTTCTTCATTCTGGTTACTATTTGACGATTTTATATAATCTTCAGAAACTCATGTGAGGGATTACAATAGCGAAGACTGGCTATTAATCTTCTGATCTCCATAGACCCTTCCTAATGTCAATAAAATCGTGTAATCATACCCAAAACTCAAGATAGAAATGCGTTCCAGTGCTGAAGGGGTTAATGGCCACAGTCTTCACTATCTCAACCCCCCACATGAGTTTCTGAAGCTGTACAGTCACCAGATAGTAAGCAGAGTGAATATGGAAACGCGTCAAGGTACTCATGGGGTTAACGACACACAAATATTCAAGAGACTGCAGGGCAACAAAGTGCGGTAAAGGTCACAGGTAGTTACTGGGAAACGGTTGACCAGTGAAAGGTTACGTACACATATTAAGACTGCCCCGCCCCGCCCCGCCCCGCCTCGCCTCGCCTCGCCTCGCCCCGTCCCATCCAGTCCCTCCCCGCCCCGACTCGACCCACGACACAGCACCACCAAGACATGCGAGGGTGAGGGGTGTGCGGGACACTGGGGGCGGTAATGCTGAAAGGCTCTGGCGGAGCGGTGCGGGGCGAGGCGGGGGAGGAGTGCTTGAGAGGAGAGATGAGATACACAAGCGGGGTGGGGAATGGGGAGGGGAGGAATGCACGGCCTGGAGAGGGAGACGAGGAGCGGCAGGCGGGTGGCAGGCGGGCGGCAGGCAGGCGGCAGGCGGCGGACACCAGACGGGGGGTGGCGGGAAGACTTGTTTGGACTCTGTGTGGCTTGGCGCGGCGAGGTGACGGCACGGGGACTGTGACGGCAAGGAGGAGGAGGAGGAGGAGGAGGAGGAGGAGGAGGAGGAGGAGGAGGAGGAGGAGGGAAGAGTGGCGAAGAGGTACACTCAATGTGGGAACGAATCAAAAGGACAACAAACAGGTCTCAGATAAAGCAACAGTGAGGCTGAGGAGTGGCGGCGGCGGCGGCGGCGGCGGCGGCGGTGGCGGCAGAAGGAGGTGCGGCGGTGGCGGAGATAGAGGTGGCGGTGGAGGAGGAAGGTGGAGGGAGGCGCTGACCCGTCCCTTGCATCACCCCCACCCTCATCCCGACCCCGCACACCCCGACACCCCGAGCACTGGAAAGCAATTCACTGCACCCTCCCTGATTCACGAGCAGCGGGAAGACGTGGCGGCGGTGGCGGCGGAGAAGGAGGAGGAGAAGAAGGAGAAGGAGGAAGAGGAGGAGGAGGAGAAGAAAGAAAAATAATAAGAGGAGAAGCTTATTGTCATGCATGCCTCGCCACCAGCAGGCACGCGGCGAGTCCTGCCCCACCGGCCTGCCTCGTAAGCACACCGTGGAGGGAGGCCGCTGTACGTGTCCCTCCCCTTGGTTCCTCTCCTACCACGTCCTCAGCGACACTCACAAACCACAGCAGTTATTTCCCAACCTAACCTAACCTAACCTAACTTCTAAGGGCTAAAGAGATGGGAGATGAGAGAAATGGCCATGTTTATCTCTTGGTTCCTCAGCGACACTCACAAACCACAGCAGTTATTTCTCCATCAGAGATATTTCTAAAGGCTGCAGAGATGGGAGATGGGAGATAGAACCCTGTACATCATTTCTAAGGGCTAGAGATGGGAGATGAGAGGAAGAGAGCTGCACATTATTCTTTGGTTCCTATAATCCTCACAGCGACACTCAGAAATCATAATACCTATTTCTCGTATCAGAGCTATTTCTAAGGGCTAAAGAGATGGGAGATGTACATTTATTATCTCTGGTCTGCATCTCCTCACTTCCTCAAAGCAAGACTAACAGGCCAAACTATTCAAGCCAAAGCGGTTATTTCTCATATCAGAGCTATTTCCAAAGGCTGCAGAGATGGGAAATAGAAGAAAAAGAGTTGTTTATCATCTCTTTAATTTATTTCCTATCACGTCCACACAGCAAGACTAACAGGCCAAATCATCCAAACCAAAGCACTTATCTCTCGTATCAGAGCTATTTCCAAAGGCTGCAGAGATGGGAGATGGAAAAAACAGGTTATACATTTCTCAGTTTAGTATATCTGCATCCTATCACTTCCTCACAGCAAGACTAACAGCACAAATCATCCAAACCAAAGCAGCAATTTCTCATATCAGAGTTATTTCCAAAGGTTGCGGAGATGGGAGATGGGAGGAAAAGGGCTTTACATATATCAGTTTAGTATCTTTGTATCCTATCACTTCCTCACAGCAAGACTAACAGCACAAATCATCCATACCAAGGTAGTTATCTCTCGTATCAGAGCTATTTCGAAAGGCTGCAGAGATGAGAGATGGGAGAAAAAGGGTTATACATTTCTCAGTTTAGTATCATATTCTCACAGCAAAACTATAATACTGAAGCTAAGATCTCCTATTCTGAAGCTCTTTATACTCTAGGCAGACAGTTCAGGTGAGAGGTAGAATGAGAAGCAGAGGTATCAGTATCCTTCAGTATCCTTTGTTATCCTTTTCGTATCCTTTTGGTATCCTTCGTTGTCTTGACAGTGAGGCCAACAGACACCACCAGAATACTAAAACCCAGATCTGGTACCTTCAAGCCTCTGAATAAGACTGTTTTTCAAAGGCCACAGTCAGGTATTCACGTGTGTGTGTGTGTGTGTGTGTGTGTGTGTGTGTGTGTGTGTTTTTTTTTTTTTTTTTTACATTACAAGGGCACTGGCCAAGGGCAAACAAAGTGTTGGAAAAAAAAAAAATCCCGCTGGTTGCCAGGCCCTGTTAAGAAGAAAGGAGAAAGAGAAAAAACAAAAAAAATCTAAAAGGAGGGTCCAGTTAACGTAAGAGGTGTCTTGACACTCCTCTTTTGAAAGAGTTTAAGTCATAGGCAGGTGGAAATACAGACACAGGTAGAGAGTTCCAGAGTTTACCAGTGTAGGGAATGAAGGAGTGAAGATACTGGTTAACTCTTGCATTAGGAAGATGGACAGAATAGGGATGAGAAGAAGTAGAGAGTCTTGTGCAGCGAGGCCGCAGGAGGGGGAAGGCATGCAGTTAGCAAGTTCAGAAGAGCAGACAGCATGAAAACAGCGGTAGAAGACAGATAAAGATGCAACATTGCGGCGGTGACTTAAAGAATCAAGACAGTCAGTTAGAGGAGAAGAGTTGATAAGACGAAAAGCTTTAGATTCCACCTTGTTTAGTAAAGCTGTGTGTGGATCCCCCAGACATGAGAGCCATACTCCATACACGGGCGGATAAGGCCCTTGTACAGAGCAAGCAGCTGGGAGGGAGAGAAAATGGACGAAGACGCCATAGGACACCTAACTTCTTGGAAGCTGATTTAGCAAGAGTAGAGATGTGAAATTTCCAGTTTAGATTTTTAGTGAAGGATAGACCGAGTGTGTTTAATGTAGAGGAGAGGGAAGTTGAGTGTTATTGAAGAAGAGAGGATAGTTGTCTGGAAGGTTATGTCGAGTAGATAGTTGTAGAAATTGAGTTTTTGAGGCATTGAACAAAACCAGGTTTTCTCTGCCCCAATCAGAAACAAGTGAAAGATCAGAAGTTAGGCGTCCTATAGCATCTCGCCTTGAGTCATTTAATTGTTGTTGGGTTGGGCGTCTGTTGAACGCTGTTGAATAATGCAGGGTGGTATCATCAGCATAGGAGTGGATAGGGCATTGAGTCAGATTTAGGAGATCATTGATGAATAATAGAAAGAGAGTGGGTGATAGGACAGAACCCTGTGGAACACCACTGTTGATAGTTTTAGGGAAGAACAGTGACCGTCTACTACAGCAGCAATAGAACGATCGGAAAGGAAACTGGAGATGAAGGTACAGAGAGAAGGATAGAATCCGTAGGAGGGTAGTTTAGAAATTAAAGATTTGTGCCAGACTCTATCGAAGGCTTTCGATATGTCAAGGCCGACAGCAAAGGTTTCACCGAAGTCCCTAAAAGAGGATGACCAAGATTCAGTTAGGAAAGTAAGAAGATCACCAGTAGATCTGCCTTTACGGAAACCATACTGGCAATCAGAGAGAAGGTTGTGAGCTGATAGATGCCTCATTATCTTCCTATTAAGGATAGACTCAAAGGCTTTAGAAAGGCAGGAAATCAAAGCTATAGGGCGGTAGTTAGAAGGATTGGAGTGGTCACCTTTTTAGGGACAGGTTGAATGTGAGCAAACTTCCAGCAAGAAGGATAAATAGAAGTAGAGAGACACAGATGAAAGAGTTTGACCAGGCAGTGAGCGAGTTCGGAAGCACAGTTTTGAGAACAACAGGAGGGACTCCATCCGGACCGTAAGCCTTCCGAGAATCAAGGCCAGAGAGGGCCAGGAAAACGTCTTTATAAAGAATTTTAATTTTAGGGATGAAGTAGTCAGAGGGTGGAGGAGTAGGAGGAATATGCCCAGAATCATCCAAAGTTGAGTTGGTAGCAAAGGTTTGAGCGAAGAGTTCAGCTTTAGAAAAGAAGAGACAGCTGTAGAGCCATCTGGATGAAGTAAAGGAGGGAAAGACGAAGAAGTAAAGTTGTTAGAGATATTATTGGCTAGATGCCAGAAA
>NC_059277.1:11758319-11760819 GCF_017591435.1 Portunus trituberculatus
CCTCCCCTTCCCCCTCCTCCTCCTCCTCCTCCTCCTCCTCCTCCTCCTCCTCCTCCTCCTCCTCCCATAGCCAATCATGTGCGTTACGTGGAGGAGCGCTGGAGAACATGCATGTGTACGCGAAGACAGAACACAGATGCACACGAGAGAGAGAGAGAGAGAGAGAGAGAGAGAGAGAGAGAGAGAGAGAGAGAGAGAGTGTGTGTGTGTGTGTATGCGTGTTGGAATGTGTGTAGGCAGACTTAGGGATCATAAGGTATAGGGTGTGTGGGATCTGACGCCATACAAGGAGGAGGAGGAGGAGGAGGAGGAGGAGGAGGATCTGAGAGACCAACACTCGCCAGGAACCCACTACAAGAGGATCATGGGGAGGGTATAAGGAATTGAACCCTATCTGAAGATCATTGGCGTTGAAATAGAAAGGAAGGCAGGAAAGAAAGAGAGAGAGAATAAGGTAAGATAAGGTTAGGTTAGGTAAGGGAATCGAACCCTATCTAGAAAAGACTATAGAGATAGGAAAGGAATTGAACCCTATTTAAAGAGTATTGGGGTTGAAAAAAAGTAAAGTAGGAAGGAAGGCAAAATAAGGTAAGATTAGGTTAGATAATGGAATCGAATCCTATCTACACAAAAATATTGAGGTAGGAAAGGAATTGAGCCCTATTTAAAGAGTGTTGCGATTGAAATAGTAAGGAATGCAGGAAAGAAAGAGAGAGTAAGGTAAGATAAGGTTAGGTTAGGTTAGGTAAAGGAATTGAACCCTATCTAGAAAATAATATAGGGATAGGAAAGGAATTGAAAACTAATTAAAAGGCATTGGGATTGAAAGAGAAAGGAAGGCAGTAAGGGAAGACAGAGCAAGGTTAGGTTAGGTTACGTAAAGGAATTGAATCCTATCAAGAACAGATATATAAAGGTAGGAAAGACATTGAACTCTAAGTAAAGAGCATTGGGGGTTGAAATAGTAAGGAATGTAGGAAGGAGATGCAAAATGAGGCGACGTGAGGTAAGATAACAGAATCAAACTCTATTTAAACACTAATGAGGTTTAAAAAATGGAGGAAAATAAGGAATTGAATCCTATTGAAAGAGCATTGGGGTTAAAAATGAAAGGAAAATAGGATGGTAAGACAAAATAAGGTCGTTACGTTAGGTTAGGTAACGGAATCGAATCCTACATAAACACTAATAAAGTTTGAAAAAATAATATGGAAGTAAGAAAGAAGGAAAAATAAAGCTTAGTAAAAGAAGAATTAAAAGTTATAAGCTCTTGGAAAGGATCGAGGGAAGGAGTAAAGAATCGAACCCCACTTAAAAAGGATCCAGGTTAAAAAATAAAAGATATATAGGTAGAAAATGAGAAAAATAATAGGTTAGGTTAGGTAAGCTTGGGATCGAGAGAGGGAGGGAGTAAGGAATCGAACCCCATTTAAAAAGGATTGAGATTGATAATGAAAGAAAAGAAGGTAAAAAATTAGAAAAATAATAGGTTTGGTTAAGTTAGCTTAGAATCGAGAGGAGGAGTAAGGAATCGAACCCCACTTAGAAAGGATTGAGATTGAAAATAAAGAAAATAAGGTAGAAAATGAGAAAAATAATAGGTTAGGTTAGGTAAGCTTGCCATCGAGGGAAGGAGAAAGGAATCGAACCCCACTTAAAAAGGATCCAGGCTAAAAATAAAAGATATAGAAGTAGAAAATTGCAAAAAATAGGTTAGGTTAGGAAATACAACGTTGGGTTAGGATAGGATTTCATACACACTAATAAAGGATCCGGAGAAGCTATAGCGAATCGAATCCTACGTATGAATGCAATTAAGGGTAAAAATAATACGAATCGTGTCAAGAAAGAGGAAAAAAGAAGAAAAAAGGAAAAGCAGAGAAAATAACAAGGAAAATAATTAATAGAGATTATGAAAGGGAGGGAAAGAAAAGAAAGAAAGAGGAAAGTAAACATAACTAAGAGAGAGAGAGAGAGAGAGAGAGAGAGAGAGAGAGAGAGGTAAAGTGAACCAAAAATGGGTTGCCGAAGTATCAAGACTCTCTCTCTCTCTCTCTCTCTCTCTCTCTCTCTCTCTCTCTCTCTCTCTACTCGGCCTGGTTATTATCACTAATCCTCGCGTGGGATATGCAAAAATACACACACACACACACACACACACACACACACACACACACACACACACACACACACAGGCTTTGAGATATTCGTGGGAAGTGTGTGTGTGTGTGTGTGTGTGTGTGTGTGTGTGTGTGTGTGTGTGTGTGTGTGTGTGTGTGTGAGAGAGAGAGAGAGAGAGAGAGAGAGAGAGAGAGAGAGAGAGAGAGAGAGAGAGAGAGAGAGAGAGAGAGACAAAAAACTAAGAAACAAAACCACACACACACACACACACACACACACACACACAACAACAACAACAACAACAACAACAACAACAACAACAACAACAATACCAGGAAACACACACACACACAACAAAACAGGAATGAACGAATCGACA
>NC_059277.1:11765819-11783319 GCF_017591435.1 Portunus trituberculatus
TACACTCACTCACTCGTCTCTGCCCTTACTGCCACTACACTCTCAAGGCTCTGGTTGCTGTTAGTGTTTCTGCCTCCAGTTGTTTTTTACATTCTTAACAGGAGAAACAGTGTTGGGAATCTTGGTTTTCATCTCTGTGGGCTTTGAAATTATATACTTGTGGTGAGGCAGTTTGTTGTTTTAAAGGTGATTTTTATGGTTCTAGTGAGGTATTGACAAGGTTTCTTCAGTAGCTACAGGGGAAACACTCGTGGAAACCTGGCTAATCATTCCTGTGGCTTTTGAAAATTGTCGTTGAGAGAGAGCAAAGCGTTTTAAGCACACAGTCTTATTTAAACAAGTTCCACGCGTTTTTTAGGGTGTTTTTACATAATTCATGAGAACCCGACTAGTCACTTCTGTAACCTTTGAAAATAGTCGTGGAGAGAGAACAAAGCGTTTCAAGGCAAATTAAAAAAAGTTACACGGGTTTTCAAAAGTGTTTCTACGGTTTAAATGACACGGTAACAAGATCTCTACACTTTTAACTAGAGAAACAGTGTAGACAACCCGGCAAATCATCTCCGTGGCCTTTGAAAATAGTGAGAGAGCAAAGTGTGTCAGAAAACAGTCCCATTTTGCCTTCCTTGTGTGTTTTACTGCCCGTCTCTCTCTCCTCTCTCTCGCCTTTCTTGCCGCTGCTAATCCCTGGACCCCCACTCTACCCCGCTCCATCCGCCAACATCCCCGCGCCACCCAGCCCAGCCCAGCCTAGCCCAGCCCGACTCCCTGGCATCCCGTACCACACACACACACACGCTGACTCAGATGTTCCGCGCCTCACTACGTTTCATTAGTTGTCTTATGAAGCTTTCTTGTGCTTTTTCTGTTCCTTTCACTTTTTATTCCTGTGTGAGTGTGTTTGTTGTTGTTATTGTTGTTATTGTTATTGTTGTTGTTGTTATGGGTGTGTTTCTTGTTCTTCTTGTTCTTGTTCTTGTTCTTCCTTTTTTTGTCATTTTCCTCTTCTTCCTTTTCTTCTTTATCTTTTATCATCTTTATCATCATCTTAGTTCTTTCATGTCATCAATTTCTTCTTCTTCTTCTTCTTCTTCTTCTTCTTCTTCTTCTTCTTCTTCTTCTTCTTCTTCTTCCTCTTCTCTTCTTTGGTTTCTCAGTCATGTATTCTTTCTCTCTGCTCATTATTGTCTTGTTTCCTTCCTCCTCCTTCTCCTCCTCCTCCTCCTCCTCCTCCTCCTCCTCCTCCTCCTCCTCCTTCCCTTCAGTATCATCTTTCCTTCATCTTCTTTTCTTTTCCTCCTTTCCTTCCTTCCTTCTCTCCTTCCCTCTTCCCTTGTTTCATCACCAATTCTCTCTCTCTCTCTCTCTCTCTCTCTCTCTCTCTCTCTCTCTCTCTCTCTCTCTCTTTCCATTCTTCTTTCTTCATTTATTTATTCATTTATTTCATCCCTTTATCTTTTATCTTTCTCTTCTCGTTACTATTTATTTTTTTCCTTTTTTCTTCATTTTTCCTTCCTTCCTTCCTTCCTTCCTTCCTTCCTTCCTTCCTTCATCAATGTCCTTATTGTTACCCAACCCTTTCATTATATATCTTTATTTCTCTCTCTCTCTCTCTCTCTCTCTCTCTCTCTCTCTCTCTCTCTCTCTCTCTCTCTCTTTATCATTCCATATCCGTTCATTCTTTCTCTCTCTCTTTTATTCTTCTTTTCAACTCTCTCTCTCTCTCTCTCTCTCTCTCTCTCTCTCTCTCTCTCTCTCTCTCTCTCTCTCTCTTTTATTTATTTTATTTCCGTATTAACGAAATGAAAAGTTCTGTCTTTACCGTTTTGCTCTCTCTCTCTCTCTCTCTCTCTCTCTCTCTCTCTCTCTCTCTCTCTCTCTCTCTCTCTCTTTATCCGTTTTCTCCTTCATGTTCGCTTATTTCTTTCTATTTGAACGGTGTGGTGAATAATAGATGAGAGAGAGAGAGAGAGAGAGAGAGAGAGAGAGAGAGAGAGAGAGAGAGAGAGAGAGTCGATAAAGTCACTGTATTTATCATTTTATGTGAGTGTATTTGCTATGTACATTCGTTTCTTGATCGTGTGTGTGTGTGTGTGTGTGTGTGTGTGTGTCTGTATGTGGCAGTAGTAGTACACACACACACACACACACACACACACACACACACACACACACACACACATGGCAAGATCACGCACACACACACGCCAATAATCAATGCCCGTAACTTACAAGAAAAAAGAAAAAAAACTACACACAGAAATACGCACACGCACGCAAAACGTACATAACCCCATCGATGTGTAATTAGACGTACATACACACACACACACACACACACACACACACACACACACACACACACACACACACACACACATGGTAAGCTTATTTTCCCATGCATATAACAACCAAATGCACACACACACACACACACACACACACACACACACACACACACACACACACACAGTTCTGTCGATAATCTATACTAAGGATGGCACTGACCGTCCTTAGAGAGAGAGAGAGAGAGAGAGAGAGAGAGAGAGAGAGAGAGAGAGAGAGAGAGAATTACCACATTTTTCATCAATAAAACCATTATATACAGGAACTTCACCCATACGAACCTCCCTATTCTCCCCCATACACTCCCCACACCCCCTATACACCATACCTCTCTCTCTCCCTCTCCTCTCTCTCTCTCTCTCTCTCTCTCTCTCTCTCTCTCTATTTTGTTTTATTTTTCTTTCATTTCCTCTTTTTTCTTGCCTAATTCTTTCCATATTTATTCTTTTCTCTCTCTCTCTCTCTCTCTCTCTCTCTCTCTCTCTCTCTCTCTCTCTCTCTCTCTGATAGATATATGGATTGGTGATAAGCTACTGGTCATATATCTAAACTTCTCTCTCTCTCTTCCTGCTCCTAAAGATTTCTTGTATATCGTCGCCACTGCCTCTTCTGCGTCTCTTGATACTGCTGTGTTGCATGGAGTGGTGGGTTAGCTTAGGTTAGGTTAGGTTGGGTGAGGGGAGGGGAGGTTGGGTTGGGTTTGTATGGTTTTGGTTTGGTTAGGTTGGGTTAGGTGAGGTGAGGTGAGGTTAGGTTAGGTTAGGTGAGGTGGGGTGAGGTGAGGTGAGGTTAGGTAAGGTTAGGTAAGGTTAGGTTAGGTAAGGTTAGGTAAGGTAAGGTTAGGTTAGGTTAGGTTAGGTTAGGTTAGGTTCGGTTAAGATAGGTTAGGTTAGGTTCGGTTAAGATAGGTTAGGTTAGGTTAGGTTACGATCAAGTTATAGTAAGATTACTTAATGTTAGGTAAAGTTAGATTAAAGCCAAGTTAGTTTGGGTTTATGGTTAATTAATTCAGGTCAGCTGAAGTTACGTTAGGTTAGGTTAAGTTAGGTTAGGTTAGGAAGGGTTAGTTCATATTAGGTTCTGTTAGGTTAGGTAAGGTTAGGTTAGGTTAGGTTAGGTTAGGTTCATGTTAGGTTAAGTTAGAGAAAGAATTAACGAGGGGAACTATTTTTGTTAGTCATGAGGGTAGCAACGTGAAGGCGCCGCTTAGTCTAGACAGCAGGAGCCTTTCTCTCTCTCTCTCTCTCTCTCTCTCTCTCTCTCTCTCTCTCTCTCTCTCTCTCTCTCTCTCTCTCTCTCTCTCTCTCATTTCTTTTTTGTTCGTTGTCTTTCCCTCCCGTTCACTCACTCCTTACTTATTCATGGTACTCTTTATGTATTGATTGCCTTATTACTTCCTACTACCCTCTCTCTCTCTCTCTCTCTCTCTCTCTCTCTCTCTCTCTCTCTCTCTCTCTCTCTCTCTCTCGGGGGTTTCGATTATAATGCTTTCTCACATTCATTTATGGTACAAATACTATTTCTACTATTCTACTACTACTGCTACCAGTACTCCTGCTATTACTACTACTACTACTACTACTACTACTACTACTATTACTACTAAAACTACTACCATTTTTTTCTATTCTTTTTACACCATCACGATCACTATTACTACTATTGTTACTACTACTACTACTACTATTATTGCTACTACTACTACTACTACTACTACTACTACTACTACTAGAACTACTACTACTACTACTACTACTACTACTACTGCTACTACTACTACTACTACTACTACCTACTACTACTACTACTACCACCACTCTATTACACTACCACTACCACTGCCACTAGCTCTTCCACCACCACCACTACTACTACTACTACCACCCACCACTACTACTACTTCTACTTCCACCACTACTACTACCACCACTACTACTACTACTACTACTACTACTACCACTACTGGATTGCTAAATAGACGAGAAAGGTGTCAGCGGCGCCAACTCTCTCTCTCTCTCTCTCTCTCTCTCTCTCTCTCTCTTCCGGGTTACCTCTGAGCTGTGTGGGGTGTCACGAGTTTTGTAACAATATTCTCAACACTTTCTCACCTCCAATGCCTTCAAACGGCTTTACTCGTTCTATAGTTGAAGTGACGCGGGTTTGTAAGGATGTTTCTATGACTCAAGTGACACATTAACACCATTTCTGCATTAAGAGGAGTGACACCCTTGAAAGACCCTGCTAATCATCCCGGTAGCCTTTGAAAATAGTTGTGATTTGGAGGGTGGAGTGGTAGATTAATAAGATTTATATATTATTAAAAGGAGAAACAGTCTGAAGAATAAGGTTAGTTGTCTCTGTGGTGTTTGGATATATGGTGCTCCGAAGGTAGTATAGTAGTAGTAGTAGTAGTAGTAGTAGTAGTAGTAGTAGTAGTAGTAGTAGTAATTTCATTTGGGTTGGGATGGGTTAGGTTGGGTTGGGTTGGGTTGGGTTGGTTAGGTTAGGTTAGGGTACGTTAAGTTAGGTTGGGTAAGGTAAGGTTAGGTTAAATTAGGTTGAGTAAGGTTAGGTTAAGTTAGGTTGGGTAAGATTAGGTTAGGTTGGGTTAGGTTGGGTTGGGTAAGGTAAGGTTAGGTTTGGTTAGGTTAGGTTAGGTTAGGTTGGGTAAGGTAAGGTTAGGTTAGGTTGGGTTAGGTTACGTTAAAAATTTCAACCAAAGCATTCAATCACTCTTATGTTACACGCTCCTCTTACTCCTTCTTGCTACTCCTTCTCCCTTACTTTCCACACATTACTTTTTACTCTTACTTCTCTCCTACAACCTGAAACTACTGATTGTGATAAAGCAAAGCAAGGAGGGAGAATGGAGTGAAATAAGCCCTTGAGGAGCACCACTTTGAACCAGCACCACCCAAACAGCACCGGCGGAGGGATGGGAGGTGGGGCGGAGTAAGCACTAAGCACCTTCCTTCCTTCCTTTAGCACCTTTGATTACCTTCCTGTGCTTGAGTTTACTGCACTGCGACTTTACCAAGGAATTATCACGCTGCCTTTCCTCTACTCGTAAATGTGTGAGTGGAAGTGAAGAGGAGGTGGTGAGGAGGGGAGGTGATGGAGGAGGAGGAGGAGGAGGAGGAGGAGGTAGAAGAGGAGGTAGAAAAAGAGGAGGATGAAGAGAGATTTTACTGTGTGTGTGTGTGTGTGTGTGTGTGTGTGTGTGTGTGTGTGTGTAAATTGCATCTCTCAACACCTGCTTACTTTTCCTTCAGCTTAAACAATCTACTTACTCTCTTACTTGTTTATCTAATGGGCCTACTTTACCATCATTCTCCAACCTACTCTCCCTGTCCCTCTCTCTCTATCCCTCTCCCTCTCCCTCTCCTCTCTCTCTCTCTCTCTCTCTCTCTCTCTCTCTCTCTCTCTCTCACGAATGCGGAAATAAAAACTCAACATTAAGAATTTATCTGTTGGTACATTCACACACAACCTTCGTACCTCATGTCCTGTACCTCCTCCTCTCCCCCTCCCTCCCTCCCTCTCTCCCCTCCCTCTCTCCCTCTCTCCCTTCCACCTCCTCCTCCTCCCTCTCCTTCCCTCCTCCTCCTCCCCTACCTCTCCCACCCTCTCTCTCCCTCCCTCCCTCCCATTCACCTTGCTAATTAACTCTTCCTCTGTGATAATTCTGCAGTAGTAGTAGTAGTAGTAGTAGTAGTAGTAGTAGTAGTAGTAGTAGTAGTAGTAGTAGTAGTAGTAGTAACCTCATTAACTTTGAAATCCCCATACAATTATGATTTATAGTTACACTCTCTCTCTCTCTCTCTCTCTCTCTCTCTCTCTCTCTCTCTCTCTCTGCGTGTAAATTACATAATTGGACATAAAACAGGGGTAATATTAACAGCATGCGCCCGCCTGACGTGTGCCTGTGTCGGAGAGAGAGAGAGAGAGAGAGAGAGAGAGAGAGAGAGAGAGAGAGGATGGAAGGTGCGAGACTGAACGATAAAAGGAACGGAATATGAAAGAAAAGGAAGGAAAAGAAAAATACTACTACTGTCACTACTACTACTACTACTACTACTACTACTATCATAACCACTACTACTACCACTATCATAACCACTACTACTACTACTACTACTATCATAACCACTACTACTACTACTACTACTATCATAACCACTACTACTACTACTACTACTACTGCAATCATACCTCTACTACTACTGCTACTACTACTATTACTATTACTCCCATTACTTCTACTACTACTACTACTACTACTACTACTACTACTACTACTACTACTACTACTACTACTACTACAATCACAACCACTATTACTACTACTACTACTACTACTACTACTACTACTACTACTACTACTAACCATTACTACTACTACTACTATAACCATTACTACTACTACTACTACTACCACTACTACTACTACTACCATTACTACTATTACTACTACTACTATTACTATCACCATCACTACTACTACTACTACTACTACTACTTCTTTACTACTATTACTACTACAAATACTACTTTTCACAATAAAAGATCAATGAATTCCACACACACACACACACACACACACACACACACACACACACACACACACACATACCTAATTCGCATATTTTATTTCATTCAATCGCTGCTGTCATTATCATTATCATTATCATATTATTATTATTATTATTATTATTATTATTATTATTATTGTTATTATTTCTGTTATTATTCAAGGCAAGAATCTTATCATTTCGTAAGAAGGTTGAATACATTAGTTTATGAGAGAGAGAGAGAGAGAGAGAGAGAGAGAGAGAGAGAGAGAGAGAGAGAATGTGGCAATGAAGTTTATCTTTTGAACTCTCTCTCTCTCTCTCTCTCTCTCTCTCTCTCTCTCTCTCTCTCTCTCTCTCTCTTAGTAACTTCAATTTATATTTAACCCCACGCACGAGCACATGTCTGGCAATCAAAATATGAGAGAGAGAGAGAGAGAGAGAGAGAGAGAGAGAGAGAGAGAGAGAGAGAGAGAGAATGATAACAAACAACACACCGTTAACCCAAACAAACAGAAGCAAAGTTTTTTTTTCTTTTTCTTTTTTTTTACTTTATTTCGTCTTGATTCACAACATTTCGTGAGTTCCGCTTTATAATACTCTCTCTCTCTCTCTCTCTCTCTCTCTCTCTCTCTCTCTCTCTCTCTCTCTCTCTCTCTCTTCGATTATATGGATTTTCTCGAGTTACACATGGAGGAGGAGGAGGAGGAGGAGGAGGAGGAGGAGGAGGAGGAGGGGAGGGGAAGATTTCTGCTTTTGAATAATTCGTGTGTGTGTGTGTGTGTGTGTGTGTGTGTGTGTGTGTGTGTGTGTGTGTGTGTGTGTCGTCATGAAGAGTAAGAAAGTGAGGCCGTTATTATCTCATCAGAACAATGAACACACACACACACACACACACACACACACACACACACACACACACACAGAAACATTCCTACCATCGCTTTCTTGGTCAGAGCGTGTGTGCGTGTGTGTGTGTGTGTGCGTGTGTGTCTATGTGTATACCTGTGTGTGTGTGTGTGTGTGTGTGTGTGTGTGTGTGTGTGTGTGTGTCTGTCTGTCTGTCTGTCTATCGGGAAAATAATAAAGAAAAATACAGTGAAGGAAATAGAGAAAATAATAATAACCGTGAGAAAAAATATTAGGTGTCATAAGTATTGATTGGTACTTGAGAGAGAGAGAGAGAGAGAGAGAGAGAGAGAGAGAGAGAGAGAGAGAGAGAGAGAGAGAGAGAGAGAGAGAGAGAGAGAGAGAGAGAGAGATAGGAAAAGGACAAATCTACAACAAATCAAGCAAGAAAAGGAAAAAGGAAAGTAAAAAATAAAAAGAAAAGGAAAAAAACGGAAATAAAGATAGAAAAAGACGAAAAAAAAAGAAAGAAAACAAGGAAACGAAGTAAGGAAATAAGAAGGAACTAGAAACTATAGATCCACGCTGACCTAAACTAATCTGGGGGTCGAACACACACACACACACACACACACACACACACAAGTATCCTTCCCCTTCCTTTCCTCTTTTCACCACACCTTCCCCAACTAAATTATGCATTAGGTGGGCGGGACAGGCCGAATTCAGCAAGTCATTGTATGTATGTATGTATGTATGTACGTGTGTGTGTGTGTGTGTGTATGTGTTTGCCTCTAAGCTCGGTATACACAAGTGTTTAGTTTTTTTTCTGTTGTGAATCTTTTTTTCATTCTTTCATTCATTCGTTCGTGTATTTTTTATGTTATTATTATTATTATTGTTATTTTTCTTCATATACAGCCATTTATGTGTACGTATAGGTGTATGTGACGTATTAATATGTGTGTTTCCCTGGTGTGTGTGTGTGTGTGTGTGTGTGTGTGTGTGTGTGTGTGTGTGTGTGTGTGTGTGTGTGTTAAATTGAGTGTATGAGTGTGTGTATGAGTGAAGCTTCAGTACCACGATATACAGAGAGCTATGTATATTTCTCGTGGTGGTTCTTTTATTGGTAGATTGATAGATAGATAGATAGAGGTAGATAGATAAATGGATAGATAGGTAGATAGATAGCAGAAAGATAAGCATAGAGAGATTGATAGAGAAAGAGAGAGACATAGATAGATTGAGAGACAGAGAGAGAAATATAGATCGATAGATAGATAGACAGGTAGATGGAAAAACAGATAATAGATAGACATAGAAAGATAGATAGATCAATAGACACACACACACACACACACACACACAGAGAGAGAGAGAGAGAGAGAGAGAGAGAGAGAGAGAGAGAGAGAGAGAGAGAGAGAGAGAGAGAGAGAGAGAGAGAGAGAGAGAGAGAGAGAGAGAGATGGATAGACATTTCATTGACCACACAAATAATACATAAAGCCAACTCAGTGATCTATACATTCCACCCTGGCTATGTATATCTATGTATATCTCGGACACTTGTATACATAGACCACCACAATTTCCAGACACTTAACTCATGTATACGCCTCGTCTTTCATACATTCTATACATCACTAACACATGGACAGTTTTAAAATACTGGTATACATATAAAAACAAATAAATAAGTAAAGAGTATATTCATTCATGTAGATTTTTAGCACTCTCCCCTCTCTCTCTCTCTCTCTCTCTCTCTCTCTCTCTCTCTCTCTCTCTCTCTCTCTCTTTTAATATGGAGTCCATCATCTAATGTGGTTTTCATCATTAATATACATTAGGAAATAACAGGCAGGACCACACGCGAGAGAGAGAGAGAGAGAGAGAGAGAGAGAGAGAGAGAGAGAGAGAGAGAGAGAGAGAGAGAGAGAGAGAGAGAGAGAAATTGATGAGGGAGCAAACCAAGGAGTGAGTAATTGAGTGAGTGAGTGAGTGAGTGAGTGAGAGTAGTATTGAGTGTATCGGGCTTAAGTGCTAAAAGGAACATAATCAGCACTAGACTTCTACCCTTCTTGGTCCTAATAGTAGTAATAGTAGTAGTAGTAGTAGTAGTAGTAGTAGTAGTAGTAGTAGTAGTAGTAGTAGTAGTAGTAGTAGTAGTAGTAGTTGTTGTTGTTGTTGTTGTTGTTGTAGCATATCTCATTAGTCTTCTTGGTTTAGTAGTAGTAGTAGTAGTAGTAGTAGTAGTAGTAGTAGTAGTAGTAGTAGTCACACCCAGGTCTTGGTCTTCACGTCTCTCTCTCTCTCTCTCTCTCTCTCTCTCTCTCTCTCTCTCTCTCTCTCTCTCTCTTAACACAAGCTCTTCATTTCTCGCCGCACTAAATCCTCCTTGCTTTACAGACAAGTGATTCAGTGCAGCTCATGACATCACTCCCTCTCACTCTGTAGTATTTACCTTCATGCAACCAATATTCTTCTC
This sequence comes from Portunus trituberculatus, assembly GCF_017591435.1. NCBI lineage: Eukaryota > Metazoa > Arthropoda > Malacostraca > Decapoda > Portunidae > Portunus > Portunus trituberculatus. The sequence goes on from NC_059277.1 coordinate 11,776,071, forward strand.
ACTTGTAACCTATTCCTCCTCTGCTCTATTCCTTTCCCTCGTTAGTATTTTGCTGGTTTGTAGTCGTGGTATTTCCTTCACATCGTCTCTCTTCACTTACTAATGCAAACTGTGTGTGTGTGTGTGTGTGTGTGTGTGTGTGTGTGTGTGTGTGTGTGTGTGTGTGTGTGTGTGTGTGTGTGTGTGTGTGTGTGTGTGTGTGTGTGTGTGTATTACTTGCTGTTTTGATATTTTATTGGGGTTCCATTTTTATCCACCTAAATGATCTACAAATACAAACTACGTACGAATCGTGACGGTATATACAACAACAACAACAACAACAATAATAACAACAACAAAATTATAAAAACCCTGCAAATGCAATGTAAATAAAAAGACACGAAAAAATCTTGCAACATCCAAGAAACACAAGCCATCAAAAAACAAACCAATCTCTTTCCACACACACACACACACACACACACACACACACACAGCAGCTGAGTCTGACTAGTTCCACGTGGCTGGGCTGAAACCAAACACATTAACCAACAAGAGCAACAAATAAGGGTGCGAACATGATCAATCAGGGAGGGAAGGGAACAAGAGACCAAGAAGAGTACAAGAGGACAAGGGAACAGGGAACGAACAGTCAGCGTATTCAGGAGCTCATGTCATCTCGTCACTTCATTGCTGCATTGTTCCCTTCCTCACCTCAGTGCTTGTGGTGAGCTGATTGAAGTGATGTGACTGAGCTAGAATAGAGAGGGAGGAGAAGGTTAAGATACAGAAGAGGGGAAGTGTAGGAGAGATGCATGACGTGGAAAGGAAAAATATAGGTGGAAATGGCGATGAGAGAAGAGAAATGTAAAATAAGTATCAGCCGTATTGACAAACGCTTTGCTCTTTTACGACTGTTTCCAAAGGGTCTAGTTAAAGATACTCATGTTTTTGAGGGTATTTCTATGGTTTTGGTGATGGATTAGCAAGAAAAACTGTCTTCAAAACACGGCTAGTTGTCTACGAGGACTTGAAAAATTGTCGCTGTGAGAGAGGAAGGAGTTTCTGAATATGGAAAAGAAAAATAGAAAGAGAAAAAGGTGGAAATGGAGATGAGAGAAGAGAACAAGTGTAAGAAAGATACAGGATCAACCGTAATGAGAAACGCTTTGCTCTTTTACGACTATTTCCAAAGGCTCTAGTTAAAAAGATTCACGTTTTTAATGGGATTTCTAGAGTTGAAGGAAAAAAAAACTATTCATTTATCTACTTATTAACACTTTTCCTAATTCCCTTTTATTTGGATTCACCACATTTCTTACTCTACATATTTACTTCCTTTCACTGGAGGGCGCGTTGGGGGCGGGGGAGAGGTAGAGAGTGGCGACTGCACGAAATGTTAAACTGCGTGGGAGAAAAATAAGAAAAAAAAAGTGAGGCACGTTTTAAGACCTTGTTAATGACACCTCGACACTTGTTGCCGCCTTGAATAATTGTACAGAGAGAGAGAGAGAGAGAGAGAGAGAGAGAGAGAGAGAGAGAGAGAGAGAGAGAGAGAGAGAGAGAGTGTGTGTGTGTGTGTGTGTGTGTGTGTGTGTGTGTGTGTGTGTGTGTGTGTGTGTGTGTGTGTGTGTGTGTGTGTGTGTGTGTGTGTGTGTGTGTGTGTACTTCTGGGAGGAACAAAAGGGAGGATGAAGGAAAAAAAAGTACAGATGTGATATTAGTTTCCGTGTAGATGAAGTCCAGTATTAGAATCAGTAATAGGATCAATATTAGAATCGATTAGACTTTACCTTCACCTAACCAGCCAAACTTCAACAATAGAATCAGTGTTAGAATCAAGATTACAATATTTCACCTAACCTATCGTAACCTAACCTAACCTAACCTAACCTAACCTAACCTTACCTAACCTAACCTAACCTAACCTAACCTAACCTTACCTTAACCTAACCTTACCTTACCTTACCTTACCTTACCTAACCTAACCTAATATTACAATCAACACAAGAATCGGTGGAGAGAACACAGTGTTGACCGTGGTTTCTTTTGTCTGGCGCCAGGATGTCACGCGGGCTGCTGTTGCTGCTGCCGCTGCTGCCGAGGGGATCAATGCTGGCCGCCCACCGAGACCTGGGGCCCGTAACCACTGGACTGAGTAATGACTGCCACGACTTCCCCGCCTCACCGTCCCCTGCCAGCCCCGCCTCGCCCCGCCTCGCCCCGCCCCGATGGTCCTGGCGTGGTGTGTCTCCCGGTGGCTCCTGTAAGTGTTGGCAATGTGTTTTGTTGGTGTGTTGGTGGTGTGTTGTTGTGTGTGTGTGTTTTGATGTGTCTTGTTGTGGTCGGTTTTGTTCGTGGTGGTTTGTTGTTGTTGTTGTTGTTGTTGTTGTTGTTGTTGTTGTTGCTGTTGTTGTGGTGGTGGTTGTCATGGTGGTGCTGTTTATTACTACTACTACTACTACTACTACTACTACTACTACTACTACTACTATTACTACTACTACTACTGCTTCTTCTTCTTCTTCTTCTACTACTACTACTACTATTGCTATTGCTATTACTACTACTACTACTATTAATATTACCACTACCACTACCACTACCACTACTACTACTACTACTACTACTACCAGAGATTCAATACATATATGACTGTCCTTATTATTTTCACTATCATTGCAATTATCACAACTGTTCCTATCATCATCATCATCATCACCACCGTTATGAATTCACCACAGAGACGATACAGCATACAAACCAGACACCATCACCACCACACCACCACCACCACCACCACCACCAGTACAGAGATACAGCCAAGACAAACTCATAAACGCTTTGCTCTCTCACCGCTACTATTTTCAAAGGCCACAGAGGTGATGAGGCGGGTTCTCAAGAGTGTTCCTCCAGTTAATAACGTAGAAATCTTGTTAATCTGTCACTGCAACCCTAAAAACACCCTTAACCCATTCAGTAACATGACGCATTTCCATATTCATTCTGTTTGCTATTTGGTGATTTTATACAGCTTCAGAAACTCGTACGGGGATTGAAATAGTGAAGACTGTGGCCAATAATCTTCTGACCTCCATAGAGCCTTTTCTAATGTCAATAAAACCAACTAATTATACTCAAAACTCATGGTAATAACGCGTCCCAGTAATGAAGGGGCTAAAAGTCACACGTAGTTTCAAATTGAGTCCAGAATGTAGCGAAGGTGAAGCGATGAAGTGTTTTAGAATACACCACCAAGAGTCTCATCGCAGCCTAGCTTTCCCTCACCTGCTGTTTACCCGCCTTACTCCGCCGCCAGACATTTCCTTATTGCGTCTCACTCAGTCTCCATAAACATTCTGCCCTACCGCGCGTCTCACTCAGCACCAGTAATCTTTTGACCTCCATAGACCCTTCCTAATGCAAATAGAATCGTCTAATCACACCCAAAACTCAAGGTTAAAAATGCGTCTCAGTATTGAAGGGGTTAAGAGTCATTGGTGCTTTAGCGTTAGTGTTTAGCTGTTAAAAGTAAAAAGTATCGCCTTCTGTACCATAGTCAGAAACGCTTCCTACTTTCACCACGACCCTTTTCAAAGACCACAGAGACCACTAGCCGAGTTCTAAAGAATATTTGTCTTGTTGATAATGCAGAAAACTTGTTAACATGTCACTAAAATTATAGAAACACCCTTAAAAACCCGTGTCACTTCAACTAGTCCTGGAAAACTTGTTAATATGTCACTAGCATTACAGAAACACCCTTAAAAACCCGTGTCACATCAACTAGACCTTGGAAAACTTGTTAACATGTCACTAGCATTACAGAAACACCCTTAAAAACCCGTGTCACATCAACTAGAGCCCTTGGTAAATAGTGAAGGTGCAGTGAGGCCTGGAAGTGTTTCAGAATATAGGCTTCAACTCCCCCTCTACTCGTATAAACATTCAGCCTGGCCGCGCGTCACATCAGCACGCCCCGGCCACGTCAAAACTCACCCAAGCCAAAACAGACAGGTAAACGCAGCCACACTCTTTAATTAACCTTCCCGCTTCAGTCCACACCTGTTCTGAAAAAAAGTGCCCGTTTTCTTTCAACATTCCGAGCTCTCCCTGGAAATGCGTCTGCCTGCCCGCCGCTGTATTTCTCCTTCCTGTCTGTGATTTGAACTCTTGCGGAAGGGAGGTTTCAGTGTAGATTCCTCGTTAAACTCTTCCATGATTCAGTAACTCCCTAATGGTGAGGAATTCTGCTTTAATACATCACTAAGATTAACACAACACCCTTGAAAACACAAATACCTCTCACTACAACCAATTAAACTACCAAGAATGAATAGAACAACCTTAAAAACAACAATAACTTCCACCACAACTCCTTAAGCTACCAAAAATTAATAGAACTCCTTGAAAACACCAATACCTTCCACTACAACCAATCAAACTACTAAGAATGAATAGAACAACCTTAAAAACAGCAAGAACTTCCCCTACAACTAATTAAACTAACAACAATGAATAGAGCTTCCATGAAAACACCAAGAACTTCCACAACAATCAATTAAAATGAAGATAATCATAAAAACACCCTTGACAACACCAACAACTTCCACTACAGACTGCTAAGCTGCTACCAGAACCCTGAAAACACCTTTGAATCCCCACAAGAACTTAAATACTGCCTCAAACAACAACTGCCATTATAAGAAACACCTTTGCAAACACTAATACAGCCTGAAAAAACAAAAAAACACCTTTGAAAACACTGAACCATAGAAAACACCATTAAAAAACACCAATTGAAACCATGGAAAACTCTTAAAAACATTAAATCCCTTTCAAAACTCAACATGAAAGCACTAAATCATAAAAAACCCCTTTAAATATACAAATGGTCCACTGAAACCACAAAAACACCTTTAAAAACTCTAGATCCCATTAAAAAAACCAACACAAGGAATCGAAACCCTTCCAAAATAGAGACAAGCTTCGTGAACCATAAGAAACCCACTTCAGAACATAAACAACCCACTAAACCACAAAAGCACTCTAAAAATCACAAAAAACAGCCTTAAAAACACTAGATCCCTTTCAAGACCTAACACAAGGAATCGAAACCCTTCCAAGACAGAGGCAAGCGTTGTGAATCATAAGAAACCCGCTTCAAAACATATAAAACCAACTGAAACCACAAAAAACACTCTAAAAACATAAAAAGCACCCTTAAAAACACTAGATCCCTTTCAAAATCTAAGACAAGGAATCGAAACCTCTTCCAAGACAGAGGTAAGCGTCGTGAGTCCTCTTGGCGGCGGTCCTCGGGTTGCCGTGATCACCACATCACATCCAATCGTCTTAAGAGAGCTTCCGCTATTTAGGATCTGATAGTCCCTAGTCACGAACCCAAGGGGGAAGGAAATGAGAGAAGGGAAGGAGAGATACGAGGAAGGAAGGAGAGGGAGGGAGGGAGGGAGAGAGGGATGGAGGGAGGAAAGGAGGGATTGAGAGAGATAGAGGGAGAGATAGAGAGGGAGAGGGAGAGAGGAAAGGGCCAGGTAAGAACATAAGGGGAGAAAAAATGAAGGAGAAAAAGAAAAAGATAGAAATTGAAAGAAAAGATACCAGAGAGAGAGAGAGAGAGAGAGAGAGAGAGAGAGAGAAATGCGAAATGTAGAGAAAAGACAGGAGGAACAAAAGAGAGAAAAAGAGAGAAACCACAGGAAGAGGAAGAGGGAGAGAGGAAGAGGAAGAGGAAGAGGAAGAGGAAGAGGAAGAGGAAGAACATTGACTAGTAAATGTGTGCACAGCAATTCAAGAAAGAAAGATAAAAGAGAGAGAAAGAGGAAAAGGAAAAGAGAAAATATAAAAAGAAATACAAGAGGAAAGAGAAAAACTAGAGGAAGAGGAAGAGGAAGAAGAGGAAGAAGAGGAAGAATCTTAACGAGTCAATCTGTACACAGCAAGAGAGAGAAGAAAAAGAAGCAAAGAAAAACTAAAGGAAGAAGAAGAACAAGATCAAGAACACGAAGAACACGAACAAGAAGAAAAGGAAGAAGCTTAACAAGAGAAAAAGAAGAGAAAAAAACAAAAAAAAGAAAAAGTAAAGAAAATAAAAAGAAAAGAAGAAGAAACTAAAGGAAGAAGAGGAAGAATCTTAAAAAATAAATCTGTACACTGAGATAAATAAAAAAAAAAAAAAAAGTAAAACAAAACAGAAAAAGGAAGAGAAAACAGCCAAGAGGAAGAGGAAGAGGAAGAGGGAGAGGAGAGAGACCTTGAGTAGCCATCCTGAACACCACACAGCCATTGAACACCGACCAGTACAAATAAAAGCAAAACCTACTCGATCATAACAAGGCGGAATCAACATCAGCTTAGCCAATTAGTGACGAGAGTTGGACCACACTCATAAACAGTCCAGCGCTGTACTTCCACTGTTCCAGAAGGCTCCTGCTTAAGTGACACAGGTTTTCAAGGGTGCTCTTATGGTTCTAATGGCAAGTGAGCATAGGAGAAACACTCTAAGAAACCCAGCTTGTAATATTCATAAACTGTTCAGCGCTCCACTTCCGCTATCCCAAAAGGCTCCTGCTTAAGTGACACAAGTTTTCAAGCTCTTATAGTTCCAATGGCAAATGAACAAGTTTACTATAGAATTCACAGGAGAAACACCTTCAAACCCAGCTTGTAATATTCATAAACTGTTCAGCGCTCCACTTCCACTATCTCAAATATGCCCCTGATTAAGTGACAGGTTTTCAAGGGTGCTCTTATGGTTCTAATGGCAAATGAGCAAAGGAGAAACACCCTCAGAAATCCAGCTTGTCATATTCATAAACTGTTCAGCTCTGTTTTCTGCATTATCAATAGGACAAACACTCTTTTTAAAGGCTCTAGCTGAAGTAACACGGGTTTTTAAAGATGTTCATGTAATTCTAGTGATATGTTAACAAGTTTTCTGCATTATCAACACAACAAATACGCTTTTTAAAGGCTCTAGTTGAAGTGACATGGATTTTTAAGGATGTATATGTAATTCTAATGACATTATAACAAGTTTTCCGCATTATCAACAGGACAAACACTCTTTAGAACTCGGCTAATGGTCTCTGCGGTCTTTGAAAATGGTAGCGGTGAGAGAGGGAAGCAAGCCAATCACGAGGCGCCACTTCAAGGGAGGGAAAAAAGGCGATACAGTGTAAGGAAACGTAAACACAAGCTGACCAATCACTCATCAGGGACTAGCAACGCGCGTCTCTGCCACACG
>NC_059277.1:11788319-11793319 GCF_017591435.1 Portunus trituberculatus
GAGGGAAGAGGAAAGAAAAGTTGTCACTGCAAAAATAGACGATAAGAGGAAGCAGTGAATTTGCTAGTTAGAAAAACGATAGGTAGCGAGAACACAAGACGAAGGAAGAAAAGAGGAGAATCAAGAGGGAAAAAGGAAAGTAAGGTTGTCACTGTAGGAGATGTAAGAGGAACCAGTGAATTTGATGTAGTGAAGAGACAGTGATAGGTAGCGAGGACAGAAGATGAAGGAAGAAAAAGAAGAGAATCAAGAAGGAAAGAGGAAAGGAAGATGATCACTGTAGGAGATGTAAAAAGAACCAGTGAATTTGATGTAGTGAAGAGACAATGATTGGTAAGCGAGGGCAGAAGGTTAAGTACGATTAGACCATTTTATTGACATTGGGGAGCGTCTATGGAGGTCAGAACACTAATGGCCACACTCTCACTAATTTAACCCCTTCAGTACTGATACACATTTTTAACTTAAGATTAGTGTACGATTAAACCCTTTTATTGACATTGGGGAGCGTCTATGGAGGTCAGAAGACTAATGGCCACACTCTTCACCAATTTAACCCCTTCAGTACTGGTACACATTTTTAACTTAAGATTTATGTACAATTAGACCATTTTATTGACATTAGGAAGCGTCTATGGAGGTCAGAAGATTAATGGCCACACTCTTCACTATCTTAACCCCTTACATAAGTTTCTGAAGCTGTATAAAGTCACCAAAGAGTAAGCAGAATGAATATGGAAATTGTACTGAGGGGTTAAACTTATCTATTGGGCATAAGGAAGGTATTACATGTACTCTGTTTCTTTAAGCTTGGTCTTCTTTGCAACGGAGAAAGTAGTTTGAAAATTACAGAGATAGAAGTAGTTTGAATATTATGAGAGTAGTTTGAATGCTAAGTTTAAATATAAGTTTAAATATTAAGACAGTAGTTTGAATGTTAAATGCTAGAAGTAGTTTGAATATTAAGAGATAGCTTGTTTTTCTCTCTTTTTCAGCTTGTTTTTCTCTCTTTTTCAGCTTGTTTTTCTCTCTTTTCTCCTTTCAATCTTGTCTTTTTCCCATTTCTTATCGCACCATATATCTCCAGTGAGTTACTCTGTCCACGCTACTCAACCACGGATCAGTATCACCAATTGTACACACACCTGCTATCACCAATCCCTTGCAAACCTGTCTACATAGTGCACATGTTACTCTCACACCTTCCACACACCTGTCCTATCAATTGCATACCTGCCTTGAGTACATACCTGTCTTCTTTCCTACACCTGCTCATATTTTTACTGTTTCCCTCACATCTGTTCCCAATATACTTAATTTCCACGAGTACACACCTGCTCCTTACAAGCCTGACCCACACACACACACACACACACACACACACACACACACACTGGTTCTATACAAAAAGACACCGAGGAAAATTAAATCAAGGAAGAGAATAACAGCTGTAAAAAAAAAATAGGAATATTAAAAAGAATTACCGAAGAGACAAAAGCAAGAGAGAGAAAAAATCTATTGTCTTAAAATTACAAAGCTAAATGAGAGAGAGAGAGAGAGAGAGAGAGAGAGAGAGAGAGAGAATGTGTGTGTGTGTGTGTGTGTGTGTGTGTGTGTGTGTGTGTGTGTGTGTGTGTGTGACACACACACACACACACACACACACACACACACACACAAAAGGAGCAAGCTACACCTCTTTTCATCACATCTATTTTTGCATCTTCCCGTATTATTACCACCGAGAGAGAGAGAGAGAGAGAGAGAGAGAGAGAGAGAGAGAGAGAGAGAGAGAGAGAGAGAGGTTCTTCATGTTTATAATTCAGGTGATGCTGGAGAAAGAGAGACTGCAAGCACTGCAAGCAGAGAGAGAGAGAGAGAGAGAGAGAGAGAGAGAGAGAGAGAGAGAGAGAGAGAGAGAGGTCATCACGCTTGGCTGCCTGGGTCTGGGTACCGCTGCCAACCCACGATCCTTTCTTTGTTGTCCAGTGAGAGAGAGAGAGAGAGAGAGAGAGAGAGAGAGAGAGAGAGAGAGAGAGAGAGAGAGAGAGAGAGAGAGAGAGAGCAATAATAATAAATAGACCACCATAAATTTGAACCAAGAATTCTGCGATGCTTGACTCAAAGAATTTCCGGAGATAAACAGTAAGCGAGAGAGAGAGAGAGAGAGAGAGAGAGAGAGAGAGAGAGAGAGAGAGAGAGAGAGAAATAAGTGTTTAGAATTAGAATAAAGACCAAAGACACACGAATAATGAAAAGAAAAAGAAAAAAAGAAGAAAAATCAAACTGTCACGAAGCAAAGAGAAACAAAGACAAGAAAAAGAAAAATGGAAAAGAAAAAAAAAGAAAAGGAAGAAAAAAAAGAAAACAAAGAAGAAAATAAAGAAAAAATCAAACTAAACTCACGAGACAAAGAGGAAACAGACAAGAAATAAAGAGAAAACGAAGAAAGTAAGAAAGAAAGAAAGAAAGAAAAGATAACGAAGAAAATAAAGAAAGAAAAAAACTGCTGAATTTAGCGTTAAGTTTTGCTGAATTTAGCGCTAAGTTTTCCTGAATATAGCGCTAAAATTTGTCAGAAAGAATTACAAAATAAAAGAAAAAAAGACCAAAGGAACAAAAGAAAAGAGAGAGAGAGAGAGAGAGAGAGAGAGAGAGAGAGAGAGAGAGAGAGAGAGAGGCAGCAGGGGGTCAAGAAGGCGTCACACAAGGAGCGGGTCATTGCACTCTCTCTCTCTCTCTCTCTCTCTCTCTCTCTCTCTCTCTCTGGTCTCCTTTATCCAGCCAGGTCATAGGTCACTCTCACCCCCACCTAACCTTACCTCCCTCCTCCTCCTCCCCTCCTCCCCTCCTCCTCCTCCTCCCCTCCCCCACTGTCAGGTCAGGCAACAAAACAAGTTCTGATCAAGCATATTTTTTTCTTTTTTTTTTTCTTTCTTTTTCTTCTCCTTTCTTTCTCTTTCTTTCTTTCTGTTTTTTTCCTGTGTGTATGTTATTTTCTCTCTCTCTCTCTCTCTCTCTCTCTCTCTCTCTCTCTCTCTCTCTCTCTCTCTCTCCTGTTCCTTTTGTCTTTCATTTTTTCTTTTATTTTGTAATTCCTTCTGGCAAATTTTAGCGCTATATTCAGCACTACTTAGCGCTATATTCAGCACTACTTGCGCTACGTTCAGCAGTTTTTTTTTGTTTATTTATTTTCTTCTTTATCTTTTCTTTTTTTTCTTTTCTTTCTTCTTTTTCTATTTTTTCTTGTCTGTTTCCTCTTTGTCTCGTGAGTTTAGTTTGATTTTTTCTTTATTTTCTTCTTTGTCTTCTTTTTTCTTTCCTTTCTTTTTTCTTCTTTTCCATTTTCTTTTTCTTGTCTTTGTTTCTCTTTGCTTCGCGACAGTTTGATTTTTCCTCTTTTTCTTCATTATTCGTGTGTCTGGTCTTTATTCTAATTCTAAACACTTATTATTCTCTCTCTCTCTCTCTCTCTCTCTCTCTCTCTCTCTCTCTCTCTCTCTTTGTCTTTTCTAAATGTTTGATTCGCCCTTTTCAAATTTTGTCATCTTACTTTTTTTTTTATTTGTCTAGTTTTATTCGTAATCTATTCATTTATTTATTCATTTGTTTATCATTTATTTATCTATCCACCATCTTCATTAATCTATCTTCATTTATCTATTACCTCTATTCATTTATCCTCTTTTCATCTGTTTTATCATCCTATCCAATCTTATTTCATGCCTTTATCATTATTATTAGCCTTTCTATGTATGTGTATAGATGTGTATGTATGTATGTATGTGTGTATGTGTATGTGCGTATGTATGAATGCCTTACGAGACCACTACTAGGATTTTCCCATCCCATCATTGTTAACACGTCAATCTATTCATTACCACCCACTCACTGACTCCTTTCTGTTTTTAAATATACACTTTCCCAATTTCTGAACACGTACTAGTAACACACACACACATACACACACACACACACACACACACACACACAACAACAGACACACAAACAAAACAAATTGATTAATACAAAAAAAATCGTGAATTAAAGCAAGTTTGACATTGGCTGATTTTCAAGGTTGACTTTATTATAACTGAGCGGGCGCGTCACTTGCTGGGGGGAGGGAGAGGGAAGGAAGGAAGGGAGGGGGGCTATGGGACAGGAGGGCAAGGGGTGGTGGTCACGCTTTTAACAAGAGTGTGTAATTTTGTGAATGTAGCGTGAGTGAGTCGTGGTGTGTGTGGCAGGCAGCGTGTTAGTGGCGGGACGGTGGCGCTATTCTTGATTGACTGACTGGCTGACTGGTTGAGTGGATGGTTGGCTGGCTGGCTGATTGACTGGCTAGGTGCTTCATTGGTCACTTGCCTGGCTGAGTGATTGACTGGCTGGCTTACTGGGCGACAGAGTGACTGGCTGACTGACTATTTGGATGAGTGATTGACTGGCTGACTGGCTCGCTGGATGACTGACTGACTGGTTGACTGGCTTGCTGGATGACTGATTGACTGGCTAACTGGCTGACTGTCTGATAAGGTAGCTAATAGAATGACTGACTGCCTGACTAAATTGCTTACGACTGACTGAATGACTGTTTGGTTAGCTGGTTGACTGGTTGACTGACTGACTGACTGACTGACTGGTTGGCTGACTAGTTTGGTGACTGTAAATGACTGGTTGATTTATTAACTAGCTGACGTGAAATAGTGCTTAAGTCCATCACACCAGGCAGTCAGTTAATCAGTCGGACATTCAACAAGGTAATCAATCACTCTCACTCTCTCTCTCTCTCTCTCTCTCTCTCTCTCTCTCTCTCTCTCTCTCTCAATCAGTCGTTCAGGCAATCAAGTCAATCTGTCACAGTACATTCAGGGAGTTGCGGAGAGACAAACCAGCTTCGCCTTTAACTCAGCTCGGCAGTGACTCTTTTTCCATTCACTCATACACAAGGAAGCATAAACACAATCCCTCACTCTGGAACTCTTTGCCTGCTTCTGTATTTC
>NC_059277.1:11813319-11875819 GCF_017591435.1 Portunus trituberculatus
GAGTCGTAGTAGTAGTAGTAGTAGTAGTAGTAGTAGTAGCAGTAGCAGTAGTAGTAGTAGTAGCAGTAGTAGTAACAGCAGTAGTAGTAATAGCAGTAGTAGTAGTAGCAGTAGTAGTAGTAGTAGTAGTAGTAGTAGTAGTAGTAGTAGTAGTAGTAGTAGTAGCATGAGTAGTAACAGTCAGGAAGAAAAGCTAAAACACACACACACACACACACACACACACACACACCTCAGCTCACCAGTTAGCGTCATCAGTATCACGGCAAAAATACTGAGTAGTCACGGGTGAGTGGCGAGAAGTGAAGCAATGAGTCACTGAACCAATGAACCTCGACACCTCAACACTTTCTCAACCACCATCACCACCACCACCACCACCACCACCACCACCACTTTCATTATCATTCTAACACCATATCATTATCTGCTTTTTTCTCTACGGGTGTTATTATGTGGCGGAGGTGATGGTGGTGGTGGTGGTGGTGTGTGTGGTTGTTTTTAGCGGGTGTTGTCTCTGGGTAGCTGTGGTGGTGGTGGTGGTGGTGGTGTTGGTGGCATAAACCGCACCTTCTGCCACGCTACACCACTAAAGGGCAGTGCAACAACAATAACAGCACCACTACCATCACCACCACCATCACCACCACACCCAAAAACAACAACAACAACAACAACAACAGCAATACCATCACCACCACAACCTAGAACAACAACAACAGCAACACCACCATCACCACCACAACACCAACACAGAACCAAGAACACCAATAAACTTCCCCCTTCGTCCTCCCCCCCACGCTACACACCACCACCACCACCACCACAACAACAACAACAACAACAACAGAACACAGTATTACCACAATATTACCAGAGAGAGAGACGGATATGAAGGCAAGGTTGAAAGAGAGAGAGAGAGAGAGAAAAGTGTGCATCCGTGTCCTAACCCTCCCTTCACCTCGACTCACTCCCACAAGAAACCACCGTGTATCCATAATGAAGTGACGCAACTAGCTGTTCACCTTCCACGGACCATTAACACCTCCAGTACTGGGACGCTTTTCTACCTTGAGTTTCGTGTACAATTAGACGATTTCATTGACATTAGGAAGCGTCTATGGAGGTCAGAGGATTAATGGCCAGAGTCTTCACTATTTTAATCCCCCGCATGCGTTTCTGAAGCTGTATAAAATCACCAAATAGTATCCACAATGAATATGGAAACACGTCCTGGTATTGAAGGGGTTAAGATCACCATCACTACCACCACAACCACCACTCTGAGATAAGACTGTGACGAGTGTGATGTGTTGGTAATTGAAAGCAGGGAATATAAATATAGATCGTTTTGAGGGATATTTCAGTGTTTTAGAGAGGGGTGGCTGGGGACTGGCAACACTGAGAGATAATGTATGAAATTTTATGAGTATCTACAGTTCTAGAAATAAGGGGGTTAAAAGGAGTGGATTTTGTAGTTTTTTGGCAGTTTAATGATCAGGATTTGCTGTAGAACAACTTTTAGAGAGGGAAACAAGGATTGACAACAGTAAGAGATGATACATGAAGTCTTTACGAGCATCTACAAGAAATAAAAGGATTAAAAGGAGTGAATTTTGCAATTTTTAGGCAGTTTAATGATCTGGGTTTGCTGTACAACTGTAAGGGGAAAAATAGGGATTAAAACGATTTAGATTTTGCAATTCTTAGCCAGTTTAATGATTTGGATCGGCTATAGAACAAGTTTGGAGAGGGAGGCGAGGATTATTAACACTACGAGATTATATGTATGAAACCTTTACGAGTATCTTCAAAGAAAAAGGGATTAAAAAGATATGGATTATGCAATATTTAGCCAGTTTAAAGATTGGAAGTGGCTGTAGAACAAGTTTAGAGAGGGAGGCGAGAATTACCAACACTAAGAGATTATGTGTGAAATCTTTACGAGAAATAAGGGATTAAAACGATATGGGTTTTGTAATTTTTAGCCAATTTAATGATTTGGATAGGCTATAGAACAAGTTTAGAGAGGGAGACGAGAATTACCAACACTAAGACATGATGTATGAAACCTTTTACGAGTATCTTCAAGAAATAAGGGATTAAAAAGATATAGATTTTGCAATGTTGAGCCAGTTTAGTGATTGTGAGTGGCTGCAGGACAAGTAAAGATGTCACTTAGTAGTCAATGATGAAGGAAGAAACGTAGCAGATGTCAGTGAAAGAGCTAAGCCTTGTGAATCACGAGGCATTATCAATAAGCAGAACTTCTTGAGAAATAAATAACAAGCAGACCTTCTTAATGGAAAACGTGATGGAGAAAAGAGATTTGGAGATTTCAGTGGGGGGAAGGGAGGAATTAGAGCAAGACTGTTACACTATTACACTGTGCTGACTTCACTGTTACTGGGAATTCTAGACTGAAAAAAAAACGTTCCTTCAAGGCTTCAGGGTCTCAGGAGAAAGGATTGAAGCTACACATCAGCAGACTATAGAAATATTCACCAGCTAGTCTCAAATAATTAGGACATGCAAAGGTCAGGATCAAGAACGCATATTTGAAAACACCAATAAACCATCACCAACTAGACTATCACTGCAATAACAAAAGCTCCCTTGAAAACCACAATAACTTCCACTACAGCCTAAAAATTGCCACTTAACCACAAAAATACTCTTGAAAACCACAATAACTTCCACTAGAACCCGCAAAACCATCAGTAGAACCACAAAAACACGCTTAAAAACCAATAATACCCACAAAACTACACTGGAACCACAAAAACGTTCTTAAAAACACCAATAATTTCCACTAATACCCATAAAATTACTCCTGGAACCACAATAACTCCCACCAAAACCCATAAAGCCATCACTAGAACCACAAAAACACCAATAATTACCACTAATACCCACAAAACTACTAGAACCACAAAAACACCCTCAAAAACCCCAGCAACGTCAACTAGACCCCACAAAACTAACCCTAAAATCACAAAAACATCTTTAAAAAAACCCTAACAAACTCAACATCCACCAAGCCATCACAGGAACCACAAAAACACCCTTGAGAACACCAATAACTTCAACTAGAGCCTGTTAAAACTACCCCAAGCATTCTGAGACCGTGGAAATCCCTAACACCTTTCCAGAAGTACAGAAGCTTCACTGAACAATCAATAGAACCATGAAACCGTCCTTGAGAACCCCAGTCACTTCACTACAGTCTATTACAAAGGAGAGAAGACAATAGTACGTTTAAATATATTGACTTTGTTTTGTAGGACGAGAAAGAGGAGTAGGAGAAGGAGAAGGAGAAGGAGAAGGAGGAGGAGGAGGAGGAGGAGGAGGAGGAGGAGGAGGAGGAGGAGAAGGTCAATGAACGGAGAGTACTGGCAGCAACTTGGAGATCGCAAGCTGCCATAACAGGTCTTAGAAAACAATAACATCACCATCACCACCACCACCATCACCATCACCATCACCATTCTTGCTGTGTTGTGGTTAAGTGGCCAATGTGGTGGTGGTGGTGGTGAGGAGGAGGAGGAGGAGGAGGAGGAAGAGGAGGAGGAGGAGGATCACAGAAGCAAAAGTAATTATGATAAAGAGATGAAGAAAGAAAGAAAGAAAGAAAGAAAGAAAGAATGAAAGAAAGAAAGAAAGAAAGTGAAATAAGAACGACTGTAAACATCTCTATCTCTTACCAAAACACACACACACACACACACACACACACACACACACACATAATCCTAAGTAAGGCGACAACCACGACCATCACAACCTCTTCTAGGAACACACCACGCAGAGAGAGAGAGAGAGAGAGAGAGACGGGGAGCAGTCCACTATTACGCAGTGCATCCCAACACACGCTAATGGCAGTCCTCAGGAGCCTTTAGGAGTCTCTACAAGGTGGAGTCCATTTACGAGTTATTAATGTGAGAGAGTGACACCGACGTAGTAGTAGTAGTAATAGTAGTAGTAGTAGTAGTAGGTTATAAGAACTGTGCTTTATGTCTCTCTCTCTCTCTCTCTCTCTCTCTCTCTCTCTCTCTCTCTCTCTCTCATCCAGTTTTGTTCTTCTCGCACGTAAAACAGATAGTAGTAGTAGTAGTAGTAGTAGTAGTAGTAGTAGTAGTAGTAGTAGTAGTACAATTACTAATAATAATAATAAAAAATAAATAAATGATAGTAATAATAATAATAATAATAATAATAATAATAATTAATAATAATAATAACACGGTAGAATTTACTTTATCATTTTGTATGTGGTTATTTTGTTTAACTTTTGCATGGAGGAAATATTTTAAAGCTTCGTAATCAACAGTCACCATTTACGAGGCGGCGCCAACAGTACTGCCCTCCTGTCAAGTCTGAGGAAACCGGCAGTTCTCGAGTCCTGAGTTGCCGACCTCTACTGCTGTGAACGAACCCAAACACTAAACAAGCAACGTGGAACCAGAGAATGCGGGAACGTGTACGGGGAGAAACTATCACCACATCACCACATCACCACCGTAAGCAGAGAAACGCAGGAACATCACGTGCAAGGAAAGGACTATTACATCACCACATTTTCACCACATCAAGCAACACCAGCGGAAGAGAAACACCAGGCAGAACAAGCACGAGAAGCCCACATCGCCGGCAATCACCACCACATCATCACCAGCGGCGCATCACCAGCAGACGGGGTTTCTGTCACATCTTACCGGACAGCATTAGAGAGTTACAACATCTAATACTGTCAGGTAAAGATGTAAAACGGACCCACTTTCATCTTGTCTTCCCGCCTAGTGTCTCCTGCACCGCCGCCACCCCGCCAGCCAGTCACCCAGCCAGCCAGCCAGCCAGCCGCCCTGACACACACACACACACACAGCAATTAGTTGTTACATTACTACTCCTTCAAACTATGCATAATTTTGATATTTATTGTGTACTCTCTTTATATGCTGTAGTTTTAACCTCATACCAACTACCCACAGCTTGCCACACACACACACACACACACACACACACACACACACACACACACACACACACACACACACATAGCAAATAGTTATGTTATATTATCACTCCTTTTATGCAGAATTGAGATACTTATTGTGTACTTTCATTACATGTTGTAGTTTTAACCTTACACCAAAGCGAATCAGTCATTTACAAGATTATTTTCCTTACATATATTACAATCACAGTCCTTTAACCCCTCCAGTACTGGGACGCATTTCTACCTTGAGTTTTGGGTACGATTAGACGATTTTATTGACATTAGAAAGGGTCTATGGAGGTCAGAAGATTAATGGCCACAGTCTTCACTATTTTAATCCCCACTTAAGTTTCTGAAGCTGTATAAAATCACCAAATAGTAACAAGAATGAAGATGAAAACGCGGCTTGGTACTGACGGGTTAAGTAGAGTTAGATGCTATAAAGTATTCAGAAACTAGTCATTTAAAAAGTCTAGGTTCTTTATGATGTACAGTACTAATTCTCTAAAGCACTATGGTTATCCAGTCACACATTAATGATATCCTTTTTTTTTATTTATACCACGTGGGTTTTCACCGGCATTTCTGGGCTAAAGGGGATACTTTTTGGGGTGCCTCCTATCTCAAAGCCCACCCGCTTGGAAACCGTTGCCCCGAGTGAGGAAGCCCAACCTACACTCGGACCGTGGACAGGATTCGAACCCCTGCGCTTGGAGACCTCTCGAACCCCAAAGCACGCATGGTTCCACTGTACCACGTCAGCCCCCTTTACAAATGTCCAGTATTCAGACACGCTTTGCTCTCTCATCACAACTATTCTCAAAGGCCACAGAGATGCTTAGCCGAGTTCTCAAGACTTTATGTTAATTATGTGGAAATCTTATCAATCTATCACTGAAACCACAATAGACAAACTGAACACTCGTCTTACTTCAAGTACAGCCTTTTGTAAGTAGTGGAGGAATGGTGCAGAAGTGTTTCAAAATATTAATATCTAAGAATTATGCGGAAATCTTATTAATCTGTCACTAGAATAAAAAGATAAAGAAAAGAGCGTGTCATTTCAACTCCAGCCTTTGCAAAGAAGTGTATGTGTGGTGCAGAAGTGTTTCAAAATATTGATATGTTGAAATTATGCAGAAATATGTGAGAATTGTGTGGAAATCTTACTAATCTGTCACTAGAATCGTAAAAAGAAACAATAAATAAATAAATAAATAAATAAAACTCCAGTCATCTCAACTCGACCCCTTGTCAAAGTTGTGGATGTGTGGCTGTGAATCAGAACCCTCCCACTGCGCATCCATTCTCTCTCTCTCTCTCTCTCTCTCTCTCTCTGTGTGTGTGTGTGTGTGTGTGTGTGTGTGTGTGTGTGTGTGTGTGTGTGTGTGTAGTAGTGTAGAAGTGTTTCAAAATATAGTCTAATATATAGAAATTATGTTGAAATCTGTGGATTATGTGCAAATCTTATTAATCTGTAACTAAAATCATGAAAAAAAATATAATAAAACTTGTATCATTTCAACTCGAGCCTTTCCGAAGTAGTGAATGCTTAGTGCTGAAGTGTTTCCAAAATACTAATATGAACAAATGATGCAGAAATATGTCAGACTTATGTGGAAATCTTATTAATGTGTCACTAGAACCCGCCCCCCCCCTCCAAAAAAAAAAAAAAGTGTCATTTCAACTCCAGCCTTAGCAAAGTAGTGAATGTTTGGTGCTGAAGTGTTTCCAAATATAGTCCAACATGTAGAAATGATGAAATATATGAGGATTATATGGAAATCTTATCAATATGTCACTAGAACCTCCCACCAAAAAAGAAAAACACGTGTCATTTCAACTCCAGCCTCAGCAAAGTAGTAAATGAAGTGCCTCAAAATATAGAAATGATATAGAAATGTATGAAGATTATGTGGAAATCTTATTAATGTGTCACTAGAACCTCCCACCCAAAAAGAGAAAAAAAACGTGTCATTTCAACTCCAGCCTTAGCAAAGTAGTAAATGAAGTGCCTCAAAATATAGTCCAATATAGAAATGATGTAGAAATGTATGAGGATTATGTGGAAATCTTATCAATATGTCATTAAAACCAAAAGAGAAAAAAAACTCGTGTCATTTCAACTATAGCCTTCACAAAGTAGTGGAGGTGTTTCAAACAGAGTCTAATGTGTAGAAATGATGTCTGAATATGTGGAAATTACTATGTGGATAACTTATAAATCTTTCTCTAGAACCATAAAGGAAGAGAAACTGAAAACTCGTGTCATTGCAAGTAAGTCAGAGGATTGAAGATTTGGTGTGGCGCAGTTTTTTTTTTTTTTTTTTTAATATGTTTATTTCTTTATGTAAGAGGGGAAGAGCTAGCCAAGGGCAACATAGAAAAAACAGGCCTACTTAGCTGGCAGTCTCCTTTCAGGTCCTAGAGATCTAGTAAAAAAAAAGAGATAAATATCTTGAAACCTCCCTCTTAAATGAAGTCAAGTCATAGTAAGTTGGAAATACAGAAGCAGGCAGGGAGGTCCAAAGTTTACCAGAGAAAAGTATGAATGATTGAGAGGACTGGTTAACTATTGCATTAGAGAGATGGACAGAGTAGGGGTGAATGACTGAGAGTACTGGTTAACTGTTGCATTAGAGAGGTGGACAGAGTAGGGGTGAATGACTGAGAGTACTGGTTAACTGTTACATTAGAGAGGTGGACAGAGTAGGCGTGAATGATTGAGAGTATTGGTTCACTCTTGCATTAAAAAGTTGGACAGAGTAATGATGAATGAATGAGAGTACTGGTTAACTTTAGCATAATACAGACCAAAACCTAAGTCTTCATTGTAATTACTTAGAGAATTGATAATGTACAAGTCAATTCCCTTAATATATTTGTTAATTTACCAGAGAAAGGTATGTATGATTGAGAGTACACTGGTTAACACTTGCAGAATACTGACAAACGTAAGTCTTAATTGTTATTACTTCAAGAATCGATAATGTACAAGTCAGTTCCCTTAATACATTTGTTAGTTTCAGTCCATTGAATACCACTGGATGTATTAAGACACTCACCAACGCGTCATTGTGATACACCGTAAGTCAGTCCATAATTTGTTACAACACCAGCAATCTTAACCACTTATACTGGGACACATTTTTACCTCTAGTTTTGTGTACGATTAGATCATTTTATTGACATTAGAAAGCGTCTATGGAGATCAGAAGATTAACGGCCAGTCTTCACTACTTCAATCCCCACATGAGTTTCTGAAGCTGTATAAAATCACCAAATAGTAACTAGAATGAATATAAAAAACGCGTCATGGTGCTGAAGGGATTACATTTTGCACACCTATAGCCAGGTAACTATTTACTATACATTCGTCCTTTCTTTAAAAATAAACAAAAATTGAGTAAAAACTACTAACACTCTCGTTATCCCTTCAGTGCTATGACGCGTTACCATATTCATTCAGCTTACTACTTATCAATTCTATACAGCTTCAGAAACTTATGTGGGAATTAAAATAGTGAAGATTCTGACCATTAACCTTCTGACCTCCGTAGACCCTTCCTAATGTAAATAAAACCGCCTAATCATACACAAACTCGTGGTAAAAATGCATCCCAGTACTGACGGGGTTAAAAGTAAACACAGACAAGGCAGTCAATACATGAAATCATTCTTTTATAAACTGATTTCTTCAATGGATATTCAGAAAACGGCGCCATCAACATTATAGATAAAAAGAAAGACAAAACATAGACAGGAGAGCGAAAGAATGGAGATGTTTATGATTTGAAAGCTCAAGAGTCACGTATCACACATTTTTTTGTCTTTTACTTTTCACCACTCTACTTTTTTTCCTTCAAACTGATTGTCAAACGAGTCTCTTTGTTAAACCTTTCTCACTCAGGTCTTGAAGTGTTACAGTGCTGTGTGTGTGTGTGTGTGTGTGTGTGTGTGTGTGTGTGTGTGTGTGTGTGTGTGTGTGTGTGTGTGTGTGTGTGTGTGTGTGTGTGTGTGTGTGTGTCTTAACTAACTGTTCTTCTTATATACTTCGAAAAATCTGGAATCTACTGGAATTGTTTAGGTTTTTTTTCTTTCCGTGTGTTTTTGTCTCATATTTTCAGTGCATTTAGTTGAATTTCCTTTTTTTTTTTGTGAGAGAGAGAGAGAGAGAGAGAGAGAGAGAGAGAGAGAGAGAGAGAGAGAGAGAGAGAGAGAGAGAGAGAGAGAGAGAGAGAGAGAGAAAAATTTTAGTAGTATACGTATCATAATCTGTGTGTGTGTGTGTGTGTGTGTGTGTGTGTGTGTGTGTGTGTGTGTGTGTGTGTGTGTGTGTGTGTGTGTGTGTGTGTGTGTATGACTATTCATGCAAACTTTATTTTCAGAAGCGAATCAATCTTGTCATTTCACTTCCATAATTATTCACTCATTTCATACGTGTGTGTGTGTGTGTGTGTGTGTGTGTGTGTGTGTGTGTGTGTGTGTGTGTGTGTGTGTGTGTGTGTGTGTGTGTGTGTGACATCATCCTAGCAAGTTCAGTCAGGCAGGCAGGGCGGTGTCTCAAGCTTCGCCACTCCCCTACACACTGACTCACCCTCACCCTTACTGAATACAAGACAAAGACAGGACACACCAAATGGACACCAAGACACTCACTTCACCAATAATACAAGACAAAAGGACAGGACACACCAAATGGACACCAAGACACTCACTTCACCAATAATACAAGACAAAAGGACAGGACACACCAAATGGACACCAAGAAACTCACTTCACCAGCAATACAAGACAGAAAGACAGGACGCACCAAATGGACACCAAGACACTCACTTCACCAATAATACATGACAAAAAACAAGACACACCACAGCAAAGAGACACCAAGACACTCACTTCACCAATACACACTGACTCACCCTTCACTACCCTTACTGCGTTACTTATCCTGCCCTACCTGGTGTCTGTCTGTCTGTCTGTCTGTATGTATGTATGTATGTATGTATGTATGTATGTATGTATTTTGTCTATCTGTTTGTCTGTGGTGCTTCACTCAGGCCTCAAGTCACACCAACACACACCTCACCTGGTGGTGGTGGTGGTGGTGGAATTGGTGGTGGTGGTGGTGAGCCTCTATATAAAGTTAGCAATCTTTACCTATATAATAATGCAAAGTCAACGTTCAGTCCATTATTATAATTACTGTAATATCATTTTCCGTTTTTTTTTTCAGCTCAATCTTTTCTCTTCTCTTTTTTTTCTATCTACTTTCTCTCCTTCCTTCCCTCCTTTCCTAATACCTGTCCACACAATATTCTGCCTTCATTTCCCTTTTCCTTCCTTCTTTCCATCCTTCCTTTCACTATAACACTTCCTGCAACAGATTCTTCCTTTCTTTCATTCTTTTCCATCCTCCAAAACATTCCTTACCACTGCTTTCCTTCTCTCTTCATCCGTTCCTTTCTTTTTTCTTTTCTTCTTTTTTATAACGGATCTCATTACAACACCTTCCAATCTTCCTTCTTTCTTTTCTTCCTTCAAAACAGATCCTACAAAACTATTTTCCTGCTTTCCTTCCTTCCTTCCTTCCTTCCTTCTTTCCTTATTTACTTACTTTATACAATCGCAGCAAGATTTTCCTTCCTTCCTTCCTTCATTCATTCATTCATTCTCTACAACACCTTCTTTCCTTCTTTTCTTCATTATTTCATACCTTATTCCTTCTTTTTTTCTTCATCCTACCTTTACAAGACCTTCCTTTTTCCTTTTCTTCCTTCCTTCATTCATTCATTCACTACAACTTCTTCCCTTCCTTCCTTTCTCTCTTCCTTCCTTCCTTATTTCAGCCTTTATTCCTTCTTTTTTTTCTTCATTCTACCTTTACAAGACCTTCCTTCCTCATTTTCTTCTTTATTTCATTCATTCACTACTTCTTTCTTTCCTTCTTTCCTTTTTTCATCCCTTCTTCCTTCCTTCCTGCCTTCACATCATCAATACAACATATTTCCGCCTTCCTTAAATATTCTCAACGCCTTTCTTCCATTTCTTTCCTTCATTCTTCCTTCCTTCCTTCCTTCACTTCAATACAACTTCTGCCTTCCTTCTAACACAATAACATCACAATTTCTTCCTTCCTTCCCGTCAGTCAGTCAGTCAGTCTGTCGAGCAACGGGCATAACCAGACATGACATGAGGTGCGCCACTCCCTCAGTCAGTCAGCGTGCCGTCACTTCAATAACACTAGATTGATCCACCTCTCCTGTCACGTCACTGCTCCACGCTCCGAGGTAACGAGTAACAACACTGACTGGTCCACTGTCACCTCACGGCTTCACTGTTCCATGTTTTTTTTTTTTTTTTCTTGTTATTTTGTCCTTGTTTTTGTTCTATTATTATTTGTAACATTATTTTTTTCAGTTTTTCTTTTTGTATTTCTTTTTTTTTTAGTTTAGTTTAGTTTCTCTGTCTGTCTGTCTCTATCTTTGTGTCTATGTGTGTCTGTCTCTGTCTCTCTCTCTCTCTCTCTCTCTCTCTCTCTCTCTCTCTCTCTCTCTCTCTCTCTCTCTCTCTCTCTCTGATATAAATTAACTCTTTCACTAATTCACAATATGGCTTCAGAATTTTCACTGTAATCATCTTTTTCTAGACACTATTTTTTCTCCTGTTGGTCTCTTATCTAATCTAATCTATCCATCTATCTATCTATCTAACTTATCTATCTAAACTTTTTCTTTTTTCTGTTGCACAATTTTCACTATAATCATTTTCTTTCCCTCCTTTCATCACAGCAATCTTTAACTCACTACTACACCGCCTTCCTCTCTTATTCCTTCCTTCCTTCCTTTCTTTTTTCCCCTTCCTTCATAATCATTCATAGTATTAATCTCTTATCTTTTGTAGTTTCAATAATAAAACCGTTCTTTCACTGCCAGACCTTTCTCTCTCTCTCTCTCTCTCTCTCTCTCTCTCTCTCTCTCTCTCTCTTAGTTACGTAGCTTGGCAAAGTTTAGATTAACTATTTCTATCATAAACGTCTCTTCTGGCACTCGCTGTTCCATTTGTCTATTATATTTAGTTTCTGTTGATTAGAAAAATATGAAATTGGCTTTTTCTCTGTGTGTTAGTGTGTGTGTGTGTGTGTGTGTGTGTGTGTGTGTGTGTGTGTGTGTGTGTGTGTGTGTGTGTGTGTGTGTGTGTCTATTATCCAAGCATATCTTTCTTTCACTTCTCCATCAACTCTATTTTTTTCAGCTATTAGTTTCCTCTCTATTATACTAAGCTTTGTGAATTATAAATACTTCAGACTGGCTTTATTCTTTTGTGAGTGTATGTGTGTATGTGTGTCCATTCAAGTATTTCTCTTTTTAGTGAGTTCTTTTTCTTTCACTTATCGATCAAGGAGAGGTGTTTTAGTGAATGAAGGACTGAAGGAAGGAAGGATGGAAGGAAGGAAAGAAAGAAGGAAGGTCTTGTAGCGATGGAATAAAGATATGAAGGAAGGAATAAGAGATGAAATAAGGAAGGAAGGAAGGAAAGAAGGAAGGTTTTGCAGCGATGGAATAAAGATAGGAAGGAAGGAATAAAGATAGGAAGGAAGGAATAAGGGATGAAAGAAGGAAGGAAAGAAGGAAAGAAGACACTAGTTTGCTATTAGTTCATCATATTTACCTTCTGTAAATTGAGAAAATATCAGACTGGCTTTGTGTGTGTGTGTGTGTGTGTGTGTGTGTGTGTGTGTGTGTGTGTGTGTGTGTGTGTGTGTGTGTGTGTGTGTGTGTGTGTCATAATTATTTTCTTTCGGCCACTTGTTTTTTCATTAATTCACTTAGCTTTGTAAATTAAAAAATATCAGATTGTCTTCTTTTTATGAGTCTGTGTGTGTGTGTGTGTGTGTGTGTGTGTGTGTGTGTGTGTGTGTGTGTGTGTGTGTGTGTGTGTGTGTGTGTGTGTGTGTGTGTGTGTGTCCATTCTCAGGCGTCAGTTTCCTATCAATCTATTACACTTAGCTTTGTAGAATAGAAATATATCAAACTAGCCTTTTTTTGTGTGTATGTGTGTCGATTCACGCATTTCTTTTCATTAGATCGTCTATTCAAATATTCCTCCTTTTACTTTCCTTCCAGTGGTGTCGGTTTTGGGAAGGGAGAGACGCGGCAGTGATGGAATCAACTTAATGGTCGCATTCTGAAAACACGTTAGCCATTCACAAGGACTCACATCAAAGGCCACGACAGATTACTAGTCGGATTTCCTCCTTCGCTGTTCCCTCTCCCTCTGATGTAAAATTCATGTTAAATTGTCACCAAGATCGATGAAAATATCTGCCACTCGACAGCCGATTCCTTCCTGTCTGTCTGTCTGTGTCTGAAATCGTGAGGTTTTTTTTTCCCCTTTCTCAAAAAATAAATAGATAAGTAAATAAGTCTTGAGAATAGAACAAACGGAAAAAAGGAAGAAAAGCAAACGAAAGCAAAGAAAAGACTTAGAAAACACGAGAATAGCTTTAGAAATAAGAAAAAAAAAGAAAATAACAAAATAACAAAATGAATGAGACAAACATTAGGAATAGCAATAATAAGAAAAGTAATCAATAACCATTTTTTTTTCTGTCTTGCTTTGAAATGGTGAGTTTTTTTTTTCCCCTTCCTCAAAGAAAAGTCTTGAGAATGGAACGAAAAAGAAAAAAGAAAAATCAAAGGAAAGAAAAAAAGACTTGAAAAAACGAGAATAGCTTCAGAAATAGAAAAAAAAAGAGAGAAGAAGAAAAATAAGCAAAAAAATCAATTGAATTAGAACAAACAAAAAAGAAAAAAGCAAAGGAAAGGAAAGAAAAACAAGAAAACATGAAAATAGCTTTAAAAAAAAAGAAAAAAGAAGCAAAAATAAACAGAAAAAAAAGGAAAAAAGAAAACAAGAAGAAAATAGCAAAAATAAAAAAAAAAAAATAGAACAAACAAAAAGAAAGAAAGCAACGGAAAGCAAAAAAGATTTGAAAATACGAAAATAGCTTTAGAAATAGAAAAAAAAAGAAAGAGGAAAATAAAAAACAAAATAAATGAAAACACAATCACTAGAAATAACAATAATAAGTAAAATGATAAGAAACCAATTCTTTCCCTCCTTCCTCTGTTTGAAATGGTGATTTTTTTTCCCACTTCCTCATAAAAAAAGCTTTGAGAATAGAACAAACAAAAAAAGTATAAAAAAAAAGCAAACAAAAGTAAAAGACGACTTAGAAAACACCAAAATAACTTTAAAAATAGAAAAAAGGAAAAAAAGAAAAAGCAAAATTAAATTAAGAAAAACATTTGGAATAGCAATAATAAGAAATGAAACAAATAAAAGAAAAACAAAACATAAGGGATAACAATAATAAAACTTATCAGAGCAAAGAAAAACGAAAAAAGAAAAGGAAACACTAGTAAAACAATAGTTCTAGTCAAATGATCAACACAAGACACCCAGGAACACAAGAACAAACCAATGACAAGTTCAATTATTTTTGGCGAACTCTCTCAAGGGGACTGGCAATGAAGTGGGCCTTTTTTTATAGTTTTATGTTGCCCATGACCAGTTTTCCTCTCTTACATGAAAAAAATACTAAGATCGTAGTACACAGCAGGCATGGAAGGGCCGGGCAGCGGTGTGCGTGCAGCGGCATTGAGCGGCGGGCCGGGACGCGGGAATACGGGAGCACTCGCCACTCGGTCACTCTCGGGCCAGACGCAGCGGCGGGGCGGAGGTCACCGTCACTGCGGCATCCCGGTATTGGCGCGGACACGGCGGCGACGCGACCTCAGCCAGTATTCAGAGGCACTATTTGCGACTTCAACCTGTATTCAGAGGCACATAGAGATAGCTAGCCGGGTTTCCGAGGGTGTTTCTCTAGTTAGTAACAAAGCAAATCTTGTTATTCTGTCGCCAGAGCTAGAGAAACAGTTAAAATTTCGTGTATCGTTTCAGAAATGTTTTATCATCTCACCATAATTATATTCAAAGGCCGCAGAGATGACTAGCCGGGTTTTCAAGGGTGCTTCTCTAGTTAATAATGCAGAAAATTTTCTTAATCTCTCACTATCGTATTAAAAAAAGGCTCTTATTTGGAAACGTCTTGCTCTCTCACCACGACTATTTTCAAAGGCCATAGAGATGACTAGCCGCGTTTCCAAAGGTGTTTCTCTAGTTAGTAATGTAGAAAGTTTTGTTAATCCGTCGCTAGAGCTGGAGAAACAGTTAAAAATCTCGTGTTTCGTATTAAAAAGGCTTGTATTCAGAAACGTCTTGCTCTCTCACCACGACTATTTTCAAAGGCTACAGAGATGACTAGCCGCGTTTCCAAAGGTGTTTTTTCTAGTTATTAATAGGGGAAATCTTATTAATCTCTCGCTAGAGGTAGTGAAACAGTTAAAATCTCGTGTATCGTTTTGCTCTCTCACCGCGACTATTTTCAAAGGCCACAGAAATGTCTAACCGGGTTTCCAAGGGTGTTTCTCTAGTTAGTAATAAAGCAAATCTTGTTAATCTCTCGCTAGAGCTAGAAAAATTATTAAAATCTCGTGTTTCGTATTAAAAAAGGCTTGTATTTAGAAACGTCTTGCTCTCTCACCATAACTGTTTTCAAAGGCCATAGAGATGAGAAGCCTAGCTGCCAAAGGTGTTTCTCTAGTTATTAATGTAGAAAGTCTTGTTTATTTCTTATTATAGTGTTAAAAAAGGTCTACATTCAGAAACGCTTTGCTATCTCACCAACATTATTTTCAAAGGCCACAGAGACGATTAGCTAGGTTTTCTATATAGTGTTTCTCCAGTTAACAAAATAGTGAACTTGTTAAACTCTCACTACAGACACAGAAACACTTAAAACTTCATGTATCGTATTATAAAGGCATGTATTCAGAAACACTTTGCTCTCTCACTATATTCGAAGGCCACAGATGATTAGCTGGGTTCTTCAAGGATGTTTCTCCAGTTAGTAATGTAGAAAAATTCTGTTAATCTCTCACTAGAAGCATAGATACATTTAAAAACCCTCTATCATATTAAGAATGCCCGTATTTCCTCTCTCGCCGTGCACGACTATGTTCAAAGGCCACAGAGATGACTAGCAGGGTTTTCCAAGGATGTTTCTCCAGTAAGTAATGTATGAAAGCTTGTTAATCTCTCACTGGACGTATAAAACACTCTTAACATTCCAAGAAACTTTTTAAAATGCTCGGTATTCATAAATATTTTTCTTTCATTTTACTATGACTGTTTCCTGCAACTGGCCTTACGTTCTTGTTATGTTATTAGGATAGAAGGATATTGGATATTGGCGAAATGTCCCTGTGTTCTTATCTTCTTAAAACATTAGCGAGTCTTCCTTTACACTGCTCTAGACCAAAGTCCTTTTTTTCTTAACCTCTTCAGTACTGGGACGCATTATTATATGTTATTAGGATAGAAGGATATTGGCGAAATGTCCCTGTGTTCTTATCTTCTTAAAATATTAGCGAACCTTTTCCTTTATACTGCCCTAGACCAAAGTCCTTTTTTTCTAACCTCTTCAGTACTGGGACGCATTTTTTACCTTGAGATTTGTATGCGATTAGACCATTTCATTGATATTTGGAAGGGTCTATGGAGGTCTTAAGATTACTGGCCAGTTTTCACTATTTCAATCCCCCACATGGGTTTCTGAAGCTGCATAAAATCACCAAATACTCACCAGAATTGATATGGAAACACGTCATGGTACTCAAGGAATTAAATCTTTTTACTGGTGTGGCTGTCTCTCGTCAACATCCATATAGCAGTATGAGAACTGTTCACATGAAGACACAAGGCAAAAGAGACTGAAGAAAAACACAATTAAGACACGGGAGAGAAAAGGTTGCGGAAAAAATAAGCTACAAAAGTTTCCAAGAGAGTTTACCACACAAAAAAGTCTCTCTTGTATGTATGAAGGGAAAAAAAAATGTCTGTCAGTGGAAGGGTTTGAAAAAAGGGTTTCTGTATAGGAAGTGTCGCGTGTAGGACTGACTGATGGCTTTTTGAATCAGCCTTTGCGTTCTTTACACCAGCAGGAGTTGACGGGGCAGAGAGAGAGAGAGAGAGAGAGAGAGAGAGAGAGAGAGAGAGAGAGAGAGAGAGAGCGTGTGTAAGAGGGAAAGACTGGCCAAGGACAACACAAAAAAGTAAATAAATAAATAAATAAAAAAAAGGCTCATACAGTCGCCAACCCCCTTACAGAGTCTAGAGAGTTAGCCAAAGGAGAGGTATAAATGTGTGTGTGTGTGTGTGTGTGTGTGTGTGTGTGTGTGTGTGTGTGTGTGTGTGTGTGTGTGTGTGTGTGTGTGTGTGTTGTGCCTTGCCTGGTCCATCCCTTCTACGATATATATATTCTCTATTATAAAGGCGACAGGAATGAATTTGATATAAGGTGACTTGGAACTTAACAAATAGATAAATAAATAAATAAAATAGATCAAAGGCAAGTTTACGCATTTTACACAGAACAGAGAGAAATTTGAGTTCTTTTTTTTTAATTGAGAGAATAGAAGAATTATAAAAACTTGACCATAATCAACGTTGAATCTTCATAGAATTTCGTTTTTAATTTATTTTTGTATTTCATTTACCTTTTTTCTTATCTTTTCTTTTTTATTTCTTTTTTTTTTTTGTTTACAGCTGTGAAGTTTATTTATTTATTTTTCTATTTCATTTTATCGTTTTTTTTCTTGTCTTGTTTTTCTTTTTTTTCATTTTCTTTTCCTTTTTTATTTTTTTTTTTACACCTGTGTTTTTTTTCTATTTCCTTTATCAAGTTTTTTTTCTTTTCATCTTTTCATCCTTCTTTTATTTTCTTTCTTTTTTTTATCTTTATTTTTGTTAACAGGTGTGAAGTGACGCAATGACTACGTTTTTAACCTATCTTTCTATTTCCTTTACCTTTTTCTTTTTCTTTCCTTTTTTATCTCATTTTCCTTTTTCTCGTTAATTATTTTTGTCTACAGCTGTGAACTGACCAAATGGCTTCAAGAAACACAAGAAACACACAGAACAAACTAAAATTAAACGCATTTGTTCCTGAAGATTCCCAGTAACTTCTTTTTAACCCCTTTCAGTACTGGGACGCATTTTTACCATGAGTTTTGAGTCCCATTAGACGATTTTATTGACATTAGGAAGGGTCTATGGGGGTCAGAACAACAATGGCCAGGGTCTTCACTATTGTAATCCCCTCATAAGTTTCTGAAGCTGTATAAAATCACCAAATTGTAAGCAGAATGAATGTGAAAACGTGTCATGGTATTGAAGGGATTAATAAGGGGGGAAAAAATTATCCATATTTCTTTAAAACATCTGGAAAGTATCATTATTACCTCGAAAAAAGACTATATATAAATTATTTTGTTCCTGGGTTGTCACAGAGAAAGCCTAGCACCATCTTGTATCAAATTTCATTATGTTCTGCTTAAAATCTATCTCTCGTTCTTGTTATTATTTTTTCTTTTTTTTTTTTTTTTTTGCAAGTTCCAATTTCCACCTTGTATCAAATAAATTCTTGTATCGTGTCGTGTATTACTTCTGTGGCCACTTGTGAGTCTGTCTCCTTTTTACTATTATTGTCATCATTTGTATTTCTATTTATTATCATTTCTACTAGCTTATTCTTTCTATTTACTTATTTATTTCATTTACTGAATTATTTTCTTTATTTTCTACTGCCTTATTCTATTTATTTACTTATCTATTTGTTTTTCTCTATTTCGAAGTCTCCAAGTGTTAACGAGAGAGGGAGAGAAAGTGTTTGGGAGTGGAAGGGTTGAGGGGAGAGGCTAAATGCAGAGGAAGGGTGTGTGTGTGTGTGTGTGTGTGTGTGTGTGTGTGTGTGTGTGTTGCTTCCACTTCTGACCACACCTGTTTCTCTCTCTCTCTCTCTCTCTCTCTCTCTCTCTCTCTCTCTCTCTCAGCCTGACATAAGTGTTTTGTTTACATTATTCTTGTTTTATTGTGTCTACTGCTGTTTTCTGTCTTTTTTTTACGTTGTTTTACTTATCCCATCATTACTCATCTATCTACATCATTATTATATTACCTACATCTTTAGTTTTGTCTACATCATCCTAGTAATATTGACATCACCCTTTTTACCACGGTTATCTAATTTACACCACCCTTCTTCTTGTTTATATCACCATAACGAGTGTACACGCTTAGGAACTGCCTGGAGGAGGGAGCAGATTAACCCCTTCAGTACCATGACGCGTTTTCATATTCATTCTGTTTACTATTTGGTGATTTTATGTAGCTTCAGAAACATACGTGGGGGATTAAAATGGTAAAGACTCTGGCCATTAATCTTCTTACCTCCATAGACCCTTCCTAATGTCAATAAAATGGTCTAATTGTACACAAATCTCAAGGTAAAAATGTGTCCCAGTATTGAAAGGGTAAAGTGCGGAGGAAGAGTGTGTCAGAGTAAGATTCTTCTCACCTGACCGCACTTCACTGTACCAACGCACCTACTTTGACCACCGCGCAGTGACACACACACACACACACACACACACACACACACACACACACACACTTGCAGGGCGATGAACCTCAGGCCTCGTACACAACAATGGAAGTTTTGAGTGTCTCTCTGTAAGGGTTATAGTGTATTTTAGGAGAGAGAGAGAGAGAGAGAGAGAGAGAGAGAGAGAGAGAGAGAGAGAGAGAGAGAGAGAGAGAGAGAGAGAGAGAGAGAGTGTGTGTGTGTGTGTGTGTGTGTGTGTGTGTGTGTGTGTGTGTGTGTGTGTGTGTGTGTGTGTGTGATTAGTAAAATAAAACTATTACAAGATGAGAAGCCAAATATTTTTTTACTCAGTTCCGTGAAAATATGATTAGTTATGAATACACACACGTACACACACACACACACACACACACACACACACACACACACACACACACACACACTGAATAAATAGATAAAACCCATACAATATAAGAGAACCAGTTTTTTTTCGGTTTTATAAAAATGGTACACGCTTCAAACAACAACAGCAACAACAACAGTAACAACAACTACAACAACACGAACCAACCAACCAATCAACCTAACCAAACAAAACACAACAAAACAAAACACGCAGCAAAACACAACTCAAAACTAACTTCCCAAACATCAAACCTAACGTGAACTAATAACCGCTTTACCATCCCTTTAGAAACCCACGGCGGGCATTTAGCGAGCTCGAAAACCCACTAGTCACTACAGAACCTATTTATAAACCCTCTGGATACACTAACTCTCCCTCATTACCAACACACACACATATAGGAAGACCCAGCGTTCCTTTCTCTATCGTCCTTGTGCCCCCTAACGACTGCCTGTCTCTGCCCCGTTGCGTGGTGTGATAATGCATTGTTTTCCTTATCACAGCGGGGTGGCGTGGACAGCGTGACAGTATGACAGGCCGGGGGATGAAGTGTTACCTGCCTATGACGTGTGGGGAAGGACTGGCGCCGTTGCATTGTGCATTGTGCGAGGCCAACACGGAGGCAGCGTCAGACAGTTCAGCTCTCTCTCTCTCTCTCTCTCTCTCTCTCTCTCTCTCTCTCTCTCTCTCTGCCTTGCCTTGTCTTCCTTCGCCTTGATTTGCCTTGTCTCGTCCCCAGTGAACCGTTCTGCGTTGAGACATACTGGTTCACTCGCTCAACGGGATATGTGATGCTGGTGGCGGTGGTGGTGGTGGTGTGGTGGTGTTCATTCTGTTGTTGTTGTTTATTAAGTTAAGAACGGTCCATTAACAGAAAAAGTGGTGGAAGATGTTGCTATTGTTGTTGTTTCTGTTTTTGTTTTCGATAATGTGCGCGTGGACAGGGAACAAATGGTTAGATTAAGTGTTTTTGTTGTTATTGTTGTTCATGTTCTTGCTTTTATTGTCGTTGATAATGCTACTGTTATCTGTTATTGTTATCGCTATTACTACTGTTAGTGACATTATTCCTCTTCTTAATGTTGTGGTTGTTGCTCTTACTGACGTTGCCAAATAAAAAAAAAATGAAAATAAATAAAAGAAAAAAGTCAGATAAGAACCAAGAGACAAGTTTCAACCCATCTAGTCTAACAGATCACAGTCTTTAACACCCGCTACTGGACACTGGACACTTGACACTGGACATTCCTTCCCGCCTGACACGACCGTCACCAACACACGAGCAAGACTTGGCTTCATTTCAGAGGGAGGTTTCAACTCATATATCCCTCTTTTTCTAACTCTCTCGTACCTGCACGGGGACTGGCAACTTAGTGACCCTTTTCTTTTCTCGTTTTATGTTCCTCTTGGCCAGCTTTTCCACTCTTACATAAAAAAGGGAAGAGCGAACGCGGGGAGAATGAAGCAAGACCAAAAAAAGAAAGAGGACGGTTAGAAAGAAAGGGGCAAAATAACTTCCCTGCTTTGGGAGAACATAAAAGTTGTGAGGCAAGGAGATCCCAGCCTTCAGCCGCCACCTTGCCAGTTGTCAGTGGTGGTGGTGGTGGTGGTGGTGGTGTAGTAGTAGTAGTAGTAGTAGTAGTAGTAGTAGTAGTAGTAGTAGTAGTAGTAGTAGTAGTAGTAGTAGTAGTAGTAGTAGTAGTAGTAGTAGTAGTAGTAGTAGTAGTAGTAGTAGTAGTAGTAGTAGTAGTAGTAGTAGTAGTAGTAGTAGTAGTAGTAGTAGTAGAAGTAGTAATGGTAGTAGAAGTAGTAATGGTAGTAGAAGTAGTAATGGTAGTAGTAGTAGTAGTAGTAGTAGTAGTAGTAGTAGTAGTAGTAGTAGTAGTAGTAGTAGTAGTAGATTCACAGTGGTGACAATGGTGTGGATGGAGGAGGAGGAGGAGGAGGAGGAGGAGGAGGAGGAGGAGGAGGAGGAGGAGGAGGAGAAGGCGAAGGAAAAAGATGATGACGGTGATGATGATAACAAGAGGAAGAAGAAGGGAAAGACGATGATGAAGATGATGATGATAAGAATGATGCAATAAAGCATAAAAAAGAACAAAATAAACAACACCACCACCACTACCACCATCAACACCACCAACAACGAAACTAATACCATCCAATAAAAACACCCAACACCACCACCACCACCACCACCAGTAATCATCCCACTTGAATCGGCCGGCCAAGCAACACGTGGGGGACAAGAAAGGAGTAGCCGAGAGAGAGAGAGAGAGAGAGAGAGAGAGAGAGAGAGAGAGAGAGAGAGAGAGAGAGAGAGAGAGAGAGAAGGAAGAAGAGAAGGAGGAGGGAAGGAGGGAAGAAGGTAAGGAGGGAAGCCAATACTCCTTATACCTCAAATCAATACTGTTAAGTTCACCAATTTGCACCAAACATCAAAGACATCTCGGTTTTTTACACACGCTACTAATTACATCACCACGGACACACACACACACACACACACACACACACACACACACACACACACACGGGTCTTGAGCTAAACTATTGTATGTGACTGGTTTGATTTTTTTTTTTTTTTTTTTTTCTTTTTTCTGTTTCCCTTCACAGTGACATTTTCAATTATGGATCCTTCTACTAAATATATTAACCCCTTCAGTACCATGACACGTTTCCATATCCATTGTGGTTATTATTTGGTGATTTTACACAGCTTCAGAAACTTATGTGGGGGATTGAAATAGTAAAGACTCGAGCCATTAATCTTCTGACCTCCATAAACCCTTCCTAATGTCAATAAAATGGTCTAATTGTGCACAAATATCATGGTAAAAATGTGTCCCAGTACTAAAGGGGTTAAGCCAAGGAAAACTAATACAAGATTTCAATGCCCCACATAAAATAAATAAATGAATAAGACTAAATAAATAAACTAAACTTTTCATTCGTTGTAATAAGTTTGGCTTCCTCATTCCCAGCACCTTTATCCCCCCAATGCTAACAAAATAATGAATAGATAAATAGAATAAAATAAAATAGTTCCATAACAAAAGATTAATAGATAAATAGAATACAATAAAAACTTCATAACACTCAAGTAAACATTTTCAACGGCACTTCTTGAATCGCTTTCTTTTTTTCTTTTCTCTCACTGAGCAGCACGTGAACAATTATTGGTTAGGGTGAGCGGCAAGCGTGGCGCGCCGCGAGTCACACTGTCAACACGGCCATAGACAGCGTACGTGTGACCACTCATGACTGCTTTCTGACACCACCAATAGCTGTGGCTTCGGTCAATTAACCTCTTCAGTACCATGACGCGTTTTTATATCTATTCTGCTTATTACTTGGTGATTTTATAGTTTCAGAAACTCTACGTGGGGGGATTAGAATAGTGAAGACTCTAGCCATTAATCCTCTGACCTCCATAGACCCTTCCTAATGTAAGTCAAATAGTTTAATCTTGCCCCAAAAACTCATGATAAAAATGTGTCCCAGTACTGTAAGAGTTAAACACGTGTGGCTGGTGCTAAGTTATTGTACCATTTCATTGTCAGCTGTTCAGTGTTACAGATTGCGTGCATTATTATGAAGTTTATCTTGTGCTGTGTTTCTAATAACTTCAGCATGATGGATCTAAATACGACAAACAACTGATATCTATTGAGTAACTATCATTTCACCATTCAGTTTTAAGTACTGCCTGCATTATTATTAACCTCTTCAGTACTGGGACTCATTTTTACCACGAGATTGTGTGTGATTAGACGATTTTATTGACATTAAGAAGAGTTTTATGAGATCAGAAGATTAATGGCCAGTCTTCACTATTCTAATCCCGACATGGAGTTTCTGAAGCTGTATAAAACCACCAAATAGTAAGCAGAATAAATATGAAAACGCATTACAGTACTGAAGGGATTAATATTCGCATGTCCCATAATCCCAGCACAAGAAAGTTAGAAATAACAAAAAATCTCCGTGAACCACATATGAAACTCGGTCGTTTGTTTGTATAAATGGACGTTTTATGCATTTCAAGTTTAATGACGTTCTAAGCCATTTACAAGTTCTTATAGAAAACATTTTGATGGTCCATACCTTCCAAATCTTCCTGTAACTGTAACATTTGGTTGTGTTCAATAAATAAATAAGTACTAAGGTAATAATGTGTAGCCCCTGTGGTCCATGGCGCCCTCGGAACTCAAAGTGTGAACAAAGCAACACTCACCCAACCCAAGAGGAGACGTAAGATGCATTTCCTCCACTTCCAGGTCAACTTTGTGCTCCAACGTGTACGTCCACTACAGTCCAAAGGTGTTCACTGTTGTCCAAAGGTGTTCACTGTTGTTCTAAGGTGTTTATTGTTGTTCAAAGGTGTTCACTGTTGTCCAAAGGTGTTCACTGTTGTTCTAAGGTGTTTATTGCTGTTCAAAGGTATTCACTGTTGTCCAAAGGTGTTCACTGTTGTCTTTGGGTGTTCACTGTTGTCCAAAGGTGTTCACTGTTGTTCAAAGGTGTTCACTGTTGTCCAAAGGTGTTCACTGTTGTTCAAAGTTGTTCAGTGTTGTTCAAAGGTGTTCACTGTTGTCCAAAGGTGTTCACTGTTGTCTTTGGGTGTTCACTGTTGTTCTAAGGTGTTTATTGCTGTTCAAAGGTATTCACTGTTGTCCAAAAGTGTTCACTGTTGTCTTTGGGTGTTCACTGTTGTTCTAAGGTGTTTATTGCTGTTCAAAGGTATTCACTGTTGTCCAAAGGTGTTCACTGTTGTTCAAAGTTGTTCAGTGTTGTTCAAAGGTGTTCACTGTTGTCCAAAGGTGTTCACTGTTGTCTTTGGGTGTTCACTGTTGTTCTAAGGTGTTTATTGCTGTTCAAAGGTATTCACTGTTGTCCAAAAGTGTTCACTGTTGTCTTTGGGTGTTCACTGTTGTTCTAAGGTGTTTATTGCTGTTCAAAGGTATTCACTGTTGTCCAAAAGTGTTCACTGTTGTCTTTGGGTGTTCACTGTTGTTCTAAGGTGTTTATTGCTGTTCAAAGGTATTCACTGTTGTCCAAAGGTGTTCACTGTTGTCTTTGGGTGTTCAATGTTGTCCAAAGGTGTTCAGTTGTTCAAAGGTGTTCACTGTTGTTCAAAAGTGTTCACTGTTGTTCCAAGGTGTTTATTGCTGTTCAAAGGTGTTCACTGTTGTCCAAAGGTGTTCACTGTTGTCCAAAGGTGTTCACTGTTGTTCAAAGGTGTTCAGTGTTGTTCAAAGGTGTTCACTGTTGTCCAAAGGTGTTCACTGTTATCTTTGGGTGTTCACTGTTGTCCAAAGGTGTTCACTGTTGTTCAAAAGTGTTCACTGTTGTCTCTGGATGTTCACTGTTGTCCAAAGGTGTTCACTGTTGTCTAAAGGTGTTCAATGTTGTCTCTGGGTGTTCAATGTTGTCCAAAGGTGTTCACTGTTGTCCTAAGGTATTAATTGGTCTCTAGGTGTTCACTGTCGTCTCTGGGTGTTCAGTGTTGTCTCTGGGTGTTCACTGTGCCTGAAGGAGTCACTGTGATGCTTGGCAAGGATATTTCTCTCCTAAAGCTTCCTCGGGGTTTGATGATGCTGTAATGACAAAAATGGAAGCGCCAGACACTTCATAACACAGAGGGAAGCTTCGAATCACCACCAGGACAACACTTCCCTCGGCTTCAGTCTTCCTAGAGCCCTACAAACGTCTTACCTACACTAGAATAAGAACACCACTTACGAAGCACTCTTGCAAGGCTCCTCAGACCTGTGTTATTAAGAAGTTCGCACCTACACCTCATTCACTTCAACCAGTCAAGTCCACGATTCGAATCAATTTGGCGGAAAATATAAACTGCTTGGTCCTTGTGGTGGGACGGCGGGACCTCTCATATACACGCTCTCAAGCCAAATTCGCCAGAAATCTCGGTTTTTTTTAGTGTCAAAACGTTTATAATAGTAGACTTGGCGAAGAGGGAAAGGAAAATTATAACTAGGAAACTGCATTAAGCTTATATTCTGAAACGCTTCCTTCCTGTACCTTCACTATTTTCAAAAGGCTTTAGTTGAAGTGACACGGGTTTTTAAAGATGTTTCTGTAATTCTAGTGACATGTTAACAAGTTTTCTGCATCATCAACAGGAGAAATACTCATTACAACTCGACTACTCGTCTCTATGGTCTTTGAAAATGGTCGCGGTGAGAGAGGGAAACGTTTCTGAACGTGGAGCACGAGTCACTTGCCACTTCATTCAAGAAAGAAGCATAGACTTACATTGTCTGTAAGTGAGGACTGCATTCAACCTGTTCCTTGTAAGGGTGACCGTTCTAACCTCCCTCAAACTACCTCTCTGTTCTTATTCAATAACTAAAATGTATCATAATCACCCAGAAATCTTTTTTATGTATAATGCATTGATTTATTCTGCTTGTATTTCAACACCACTGCTACCAAGCTTGAAATGTCACTTTGAAATAACAGATCAGCTATTTGTTTCATATTGCAAAATCTGAGAGAGAGAGAGAGAGAGAGAGAGAGAGAGAGAGAGAGAGAGAGAGAGAGAGAGAGAGAGAGAGAGAGTCAGGATACACACATGAAATTACTAAGGAGTCCATACCACATTTTATTTACAAGTATCTTACAACAGCACTGCAACCACTTCTCTCATAGACACACTGACCACTTCTGGGTTATCTAGCTAGACTTGCTAAGACTCTATGCTACCAGGACCACACCAGCACACAACACAACCTAAAAAAGCATCACACTTCACACTCACAATGAACAAAAGTCATTTTCCTTACCAGCCAACACAAAACACTGCATTGACTGTGTGCTAGCCAGACAGTCAAGGCCAACCCAACCCACTCAAGCATTGGTGATCATGTTGGTGATGTGTTTGCTTTGTGTTACCTTGAATGGCCTGTCAAGAGTCTGATCCAGTGACCCTCTCAAGCTTGCCTTTTACATTAGTTTGTTTTCCAAAAGTCTTAAGAATGGTATTAACTTCATTAACACTATTTCTATGTGTACATGTATTTTTGTAAAGAGTGGTCTCATTGTGAACACAAGGCATAAGAAAATGAGGAAGGCTGCAAGAGGCTGTCCATCAAGTGTAAGCCATTGTTTGCTGCCTGACCTTGCTGTGGAGGTATGTGGCCAGCTGTGTTATGTCTAGGTTCCTGTGTAGTGTGTGGCAGGATGGGCCAGGGATCTCTTGCCATCAGGAGCTGACAGGTTAAGAGCGAGAACATTGTGTATGAGTGTGTGGGCTGCCCTGTGTGGGACTGCCAGCCTGGTATATAGATAGAGAGATATTTTGTCATCATTGTAGCGACTCCTATTCAGCAGGACCACACAAGCCTCAGTAATGCATGAAAGGGATTACAAGTGACTCACAGCTGTCATAGCATCCCACACTTCCACACCTATATACCCTGACATACTTCAGAACAGTGCTCCTGGATGGTAATGTCATACACCTCAAAGAGAAATTCACTTACACACACACACACACACACACACACACACACACACACACACACACACACACCTCTGGCTGCAACATCCCACTCTTCCCTGCCAGCAATTACTCTTGTTCCACCCACTCCCAGCTCCCCCACACAGTTCTAGTTACTGTTATTTACATCCTGAGTCACTCTGTCCTATTTCTTAACCTCTGTTGTGTCTTGCTCCTGTTCCCTAAGTTTTCCAAGACTCTCTACTGCAGCCAGCACGTCACAGCTACAGGCGGAGGGCAGGCCGCAGCTTAGCAGACCTGGCTCTTGGGTTGCTGGCCACTTCTTCGTCAGAGGGAAGGACCACATGCTTGGTGAGTTGCTTCCATGCCTTGGCGGTGATGCTGTCTATCTCAGCCTTGGTGTAAGTGGAGAGGGCTGTGCGGTGCTTGGCCACTCCCAAGCCGATGGTGGCCGGGGTGTGGTCCATGTCAACGCCTGGAAGTGTTAGAAACAGCCAATGAGTAAAAGTTATCATTTCTTCTTTTCTTCATCTCAGTCTTTTCCTAAAAATGTTGGTGCTTACCTCATTTACAGGATAAATATGGATCCTTTCACTGATCAGGCTTGGAGCCAAAATAAGTTTTAACCCCTTCAGTACTAAGACATATTTTTACCTTGAGATTTGTGTATGATTAGACCATTTTATTGACTTTAGGTAGGGTGCATGGAGGTTAGAAGATTAATGGCCATAGTCTTCACTATTTTAATCCCCCACATAAGCTTCTGAAGCTGTATAAATTTCCCAAATAGTAAACAGAATGAATATGGAAACATGTCATGGTTCTGAAGGGGTTAATGAAGTTCAAAACCATCACACTAGAACACAAATGAGCACCACAGACTGATACACCTTGCAGATGACGCTTGACGATGGTGTCCTCCAAGGAATGGAAGGATATGGCCACCAGCACTCCCTGGGGCCGCAGGTAGTACTGGGCAAGGCGCATGGCATAGTCCAGCTCATTGAGTTCGTTGTTCACCAAAATTCTGAGAGCCTGTTGTGGGAAATTAATAACTGGTTTGAACAATTCCATCCCTACATGAGACACAACAACCGACATGCGTGGCTGTGTAACCGTCAACATTCACATGTGGAAACATGAAAAGCTTATCCTGGTAAAAGAATATGAAAGCAGCTTCAGTTTTCAAACATTTTCAATTTCTAACGGCCCTCACAAAATTAAGTTAGAGAAATGAGACTCCACAGCATTACTTTTTTTTACTTTTAGATGCTCTGATTAAAAATAAAAAATAAACAAAACACAAAACAAAAATGAGGTGGCAGCTCACAAAAATAAGAACCAAAACATAAAACCACAAATGGGAGGAGTCTTGAGACCTTCCTTCCCTGTCCGGCTCACCTGGAAGGTCTTGGTGGCTGGGTGGGCATGGCGGCCCAGCTTGTCAGTGCGTGTTGTGTCGTCCAGCAAGGAGGACACCAGGGTGGCCAAGCCCCGGGTGGTGTCCAGGCGCTGGAACATGTGGCGGGACTCCACCAGCCCCCGGGACAGCAGGCGAGCATTCTTCTCCTCCCCGTAGAACTTGAGCACCTTGTACAGGGAGTTCTCATCGATGTGGGCCAACACGTCTGCTGCTGTGATCTGCTCAGGCTGCCTGCAGGACATTACAGTGTGACAGGAGACAAACTGTGTCCTTTAACTGACACAAAAATATATACATACATGTATCAGTCATCTTATACAAGTGGCTAGATAGACAGATGATACACACATACACCCTTGGCCAGTTTTCCTCTTTTACATAAATATATACACACACACACACACACACACACACACACACACACACACACACACACACACACACACACACACACGGCCCGGTAGCTCAGTGGTTAGAGCGCTGGCTTCACAAGCCAGATGACCGGGGTTCAATTCCCCGGCCGGGTGGAGATATTTGGGTGTGTCTCCTTTCACGTGTAGCCTCTGTTCACCTAGCAGTGAGTAGGTACGGGATGTAAATCGAGGAGTTGTGACCTTGTTGTCCCAGTGTGTGGTGTGTGCCTGGTCTCAGACCTATCCCAAGATCGGAAATAATGAGCTCTGAGCTCGTTCCGTAGGGTAACGTCTGGCTGTCTCGTCAGAGACCGCAGCAGATCAAACGGTGGAGACAGGACCACACGAGCATAAAGCCCAGGCCCTGTAAAACTACAACTAGGTAAATACAACTAGGTAAATGCACACACACACACACACACACACACACACACACACACACACACACACACACACACACACACATATATATATACACAGATAACAGTAGATCTGGATTTGACACGAAAATCGCCGTGCTGCAGTAACGTACCCAAAGCTAGAGAACGGACCTTAAATTTCAAACCTCGAAATCTCAGCTCCTAGCCAACATGAATCTATGAAAATCACTGTGAAGCAAGCTAACTATGTTTAATTCAATGCCTGAAAGCGATATCTAAATCCATACAACCATGTCAT
Source organism: Portunus trituberculatus (assembly GCF_017591435.1). Taxonomy (NCBI): domain Eukaryota; kingdom Metazoa; phylum Arthropoda; class Malacostraca; order Decapoda; family Portunidae; genus Portunus; species Portunus trituberculatus. The sequence goes on from NC_059277.1 coordinate 11,843,234, forward strand.
TGTACCGCTCAGTTATACGAGTTATATAGTACCAGGTGGATGTTTAAATACAACTTTAAGCTTACAGCTGTATTTCAAACACAAAATGCAAATTTTGTATAATTTATAAATTACTTTACATGATTTTGGCTGTCCACTTGCTCATCTCTTCTTCACACCTGTGAGTTTACGTCTCTTGTCATCACTCTGTGGCCGTGTGTTACCTCCTGTGGCGACACCAGGTTTGCGCTTTATTTTTTTTTACATCATTAACGCGAAGAAATATATCACAGTAGTCACTATCAATCACTGCCTAGGCATTGTTTCCTACCATTCTAGTCACTATTAATCATTCATCGGTTTGTTGCAGTCACGTTAGTAATCAGATGAGTTTAACACTTAACAGCACTCCACAGTACACTTCCACGTCACAGTGATGTCAATAACATGTCACTGTTCTTCACCAGTGTCACTATCTTTTCCAAAACTGACTATCTATATGGCACCAGATGTCATATCTGCAGTCACTGCCACCAGTTGCACGCGTCTCGGATTACGTCCCAGTTACAGCCTCTCACTCTGCCATTTTGTGTGACCTCTCATTATATTTCACTGTAGTGTTTCGCATTGTATGCCTCAAGTCGCTGTGGTACAGTGGAACCATGCGTGCTTTGGGATCCTAGAGATCTCCAAGTGCACGGGTTCGAATCCTGTCCACGGTCTGAGTGTAGGTTGGGCTTCTCACTCACTGTTTCACTTTAACTAGAAGGTACCCTAAAAAGTATCCCTTTAGCCCATAAATTCCGTGACCCACATGGTCACCACAAGCACAAAAAGTCCACTGTACCACTGACTCCACTGTACCACTGACTTAACTCCGCATACAACACTCAGCATCACCCTACACACGTCACGGTTGGATACACCACTCACAATGTTCACTCCTTATTCACCTCACTGTACTTCATTACTCACTGCACAGTGACATCACTAGCGACTGCATCACACACGCGCATAATAACATTTTCATGTGAGCCTCGACACAAGCTCTTCACATTTTCACTGTAAATCCATTGTTGGACAAACTGTTTCAACAGCATTCACATTTCACCGTTTCATTGTCTCCACAGATATGTCAAAATGCCTGAACATGCATGTAACAATCATAACCCCTCACTCTTAGCTGCAGCGCTATCCCTAGCACGACTGACTTGAACCGAGTGACTTGAGTGACTGTCACTGTCCGTTGGCTAAACCGTTGGCCATCTCGCTGCTCGTCTGAGATTTTAAAATGACTAATTCGCAGTAGACATGGGTGTATACAACTTGCCACAAATATGTACATAATAATAATAATAATAATAATAATAATAATGTTTCCTCTAGGTAAAGGTTAGCCGAGCCCTTAATCTGGTGCACCTCACAGTCTCCACAAATGCACACTCCTTCCCACTGCTGCGGTATTTAGTAATGATTAGCATTTCCTTAAAAATGCACCTTATACTGTATAAAACTTCACAAAATTATAACTTTAACAGTCAGCTGCCGCGCACTACCAGTCGACCGCTTTGGGTATGTTACTGCAGTGGCGGAGCGGCTCCGCACTCCCGTGTCAAATCCAGATCTACTGTTATCTGTGATATATATATATATATATGACTTGAAAACAGGGCATCTATAGCATACACGGTACAGGAGAGAGAAGACCCACAAAAGGACGGTTATCTTCATTATATCCACTTCACAACGTTTCGGGAAAGTACATATCCTGAAGATGGGATATGCACTTTCCCGAAACGTTGTGAAGTGGATATAATGAAGATAACTGCCTTTTAGTCTTCTCTCTGTACCATATATATATATATATATATATATATATATATATATATATATATATATATATATATATATATATATAGAGAGAGAGAGAGAGAGAGAGAGAGAGAGAGAGAGAGAGAGAGAGAGAGAGAGAGAGAGAGAGAGAGAGAGAGAGAGAGATACATCATAATTTTGTTGTTGGTAAAACATGAAGAGACAGGTTTATGGATGGGGATGATAGATGGAAGCAGGCAGGTGTGTTTGATACAGGGAGTGTCACATGCTGGCCTAGCGGCTGCCTCCTCACCTGCCTCCATCCATGCGCATGTCCAAGGGGCCATCCTGGCTCAGCATGAAGCCACGCTCTGCCGTGCCAAACTGCATGGATGACACACCAAGGTCCATCAGCACCCCGTCAAAATACCCTCGCTTTATCTTGAGTCTTGTCAGCAGTGTTGGCAGCTCACTGAAAACACACCATGCATTTCAGTCCAGACCTAGAAATAATGCACTAACTATCACAGATAAAGATAGAAACAAATACAGACTCAAACAAATATCTTATACTTGTAACATCAGCTTCACTGAAAGACAGACAACCACCTGAGGAGGCAGAAGAGGGATGACAGCTGGGACCACAACAACAACATTATATACACAGTGCCACAGAAGACAAACAAATAGTCACTACAAGCTCACCTGAACCTCCCAAGCAGAGGCAAGACCCGCCTGGGGTGTTCCTCCTGCAGGGCGAGGGCCAGGCGGTGGGCGAGGGGGTCCCGGTCCAGGCACACCAGCCGCACCCCGGGATTGGCCGCCAGCAGCCGCCGGGAGTGACCGCCGCCCCCGAAGGTCATGTCCAGGATGACACTGCCGTCCCGTGGTGCCAGGAACTCCAGCACCTCCTCTGCCATGACAGGGATATGCCGAGGCGTGGAGGCATCGGCAGGGTCACTTCGGGGTGCAACAAACTCACTTCCACCTACGCCATGGTTAGTTTGACTCCCTTCATCTAGTAAAGAGTAACTTCTGAATGGCAAACACTTCACCTCATTATTGGCACTGAGCTCCCCCCACCTCCTGCATGCACTCCTCACCAGCCGGCCACCACTCAATGCCCTCACCAACACGTGGCCGGCCATCAGTGTTGTCTGTCACGCATACACAGGAAAGTCAGTTTCTCTGGAAGAGACGCTTAATGATTCCCTTGTCCTGCTCCTCTACAGCAGTGAGGAACTCCTTCGACATGACCTGGTGGCACTCCTCAGCTGACAAACCTGTGGACGTGCTGGTGCGGGAGCGCGGGTATCTGAGAGAAAGACATGAGAGCAAATAAGCAGAGGTATAGAATGTGATATATAATTGTACTCTAGCTGAAGATATACCACGTAACATTACCACACAATACTCACAGTACAGTAATACTCCGCTTAACGAACAGGATAGGGCTGTCAAAGCTGTTCATAGAGCGGAAATTCGTTAAGCGGACGTAATTTTCCCATAGAAAATAATAGAAATAGGGGGGATGCGTTCTGGGCTGGTCCCCAACATACCACATGGGTAAAAGAAAAGAAAAAAAAAGAAAAAAAAAAAAATATATATATATATATATATATATATATATATATATATATATATATATATATAGATAGATAGATATAGATATAGATATATATACAGGCAACCCCCGTTTAACGAAGGTTCACACAACGAAATTTTGCTATAACGAAGGTTTCATTTTACTACCATCTGCTCGTTTAACGAACACCAAACTCGCTTTAACGAAGTTTTATCCAGGTAATTTTTTCCAAATTTGAAAGCCCCACTGTATCATGCAAGCTGACAGGCTTTTGAATACATCAGGAGCTGCTGGTACTAAGGCCTGCCTCAGGAGAAATCCTGAGACACCTGTAGAATAAAGATCAAGATCAAGCCTCTCGTGGACAACACAGGCTCTGCCGATACAAAGGCCTGACTCAGAAGAAATTCTGTGTCACCTGTAGCATCAAGATCAAGATCAAGATCACACGCACCACTCACTGCCCAGTCAAAACATAACAGCGTCACCAGCAGCTCATCTTCCTTAGTTCAACTTACCACCAAAACCCCCTGCAATGTGGCCTAACGTTCCTAAGAAGACCAGGAAGTGTCTTACTCTCGAAGTGAAGCTGGGTATTATTCACAAACAAGAGAGGCCAGAAAACTAATAACATTGCTTCCCACCATGGCTTGACTCCATCTACTGTCTACTATTTTCAAGTCAAGAAACTCTATTAAGAAGGCTAGTGAGACCTCATCTTCCTTGCAAGCTAAAAGAACCACCAGAACTCGTGACTCTACAATGGATAAAATGGAAAGCCTTGTGGAAATGTGGTACATAAGTTTTGTATGCAGTACCATGATGCGCACTTTGTTTACATTCCACAGGTTGCCGGTTAGTGTATTTCCGTTTCACTCTCCCTCCCTTCATAAAGTTAAGATCATCAACATTATAAAGTTACGTACATACATACATTAGTGTACATTATAATGACTTAAATTAAACTACCTAAATGTTTAACTTCATAATTTTTACTTTCATTAAACCTTTTACTGTACTATGATGCACTCTCACTTTGCTTACTCTCAATGGAAGTTCAAATCAGGGGTTAAACTTGTTATAATCGGTTCGCTTAACGAAGTTTCGCTTAACGAAGTGTTTTTTAGGAACGTAACCCCTTCATTAAATGGGGGTTGCCTGTATATATATATATATATATATATATATATATATATATATATATATATATATATATATATATATATATATATATATATATATATATATATATATATACAGTCAACCCTCGGCTATCGCGACTTCGGCTATCGCGTTTTATTGCTATCGCGCACCCATGAAAACCTGTTAAGATTTCATTATCGCGACCTCAGATGCCTGCTATCGCGCACCCAGCCACGCCGTCATGGGATATCTGAGCGCTCATAGGCCAAAACCGCCTTCAGGCCAACATCAATTCGGCTATCACGTTTTCGGCTATGGCGCGGCTATTTCGGCCCCAATTGGGCGCGATAGCCGAGGGTTAAGTGTATATATATATATATATATATATATATATATATATATATATATATATATATATATATGTATATATATATTTCTACTAGCTTTTTACAAACTTTGCCCCCAAGAAAGGATTGTTTTGTAATGCATAAAGTGAAATCTTACATGAAATACCAAAAAATAAAGCAGAAATGATGAGCCACAGACGGAGACTCGCAACTTGTCGCTTCTTCTTCTTCTTGTGACCTTTTTAGCTTGCGTGTTGTCTTTCACCACGATATTTTTGTTTCCACTCCTCTATTGCCTGCTATAATGGATATCATATCATAGTATTCATATACGCTCATGCCATGAGGATAACCTCGACTCCGTGGCAGTAAGTGATAGTGAATTACTAATGAAATACTGCGGTACTTCCTTATTAATTCACTATCACTCACTGCCACAGAGTCGAGGTTATCCTCATGGCATGAGCGTATATGAATACTAAGATATGATATCCATTATAGCAGGCAATAGAGGAGTGGAAACAAATTCAATATCGTGGTGAAAGACAACACGCCAAGCTAAAAAGATCACAAGAAGAAGAAGAAGCAGCCAAGTCGCCGGAGTCTCCGCCATCTGTGGCCGATCTCATCATCTCTGCTTTATTTTTTGGTATTCCATGTAAGATTTCATTTTATGCATTACAAAACAATCTTTTTTGGGGGGCAAGGTTTGTAAAAAGTTAATAGAAATGTTGTTTCGTGAACATAAATGCATATATAAGACAGTAACACCACCTCCAGAGGTGGTGTTCCCAGCATCCTCAGAGCAACCTCGTCACCCTCCCTCCAAACGTTCATGGAACCCATTTTGTGGCAGGAGGTTGCTCTAAGGTTGTTAAAGAATCTTGGATCCAGCTCCAGGAGCACTAGAGACAGGCGGGGAGCCAGACAATCACAGCGAAGCTGCCGTGTTCGGTCCCTCACCCGGCAAATTCAAACCTAGAAAATTCGCTAAAACGGATGTGGTTGTACATTATGAGGACTTTTTGGTCTAACTTTATATAGTACGTTAAACCGGAAATTCGTTAGACGAACGTTCGTTAAGCGGAGTATTATTGTACTCCTTTACATCATCATGTATCAAAAGCCAGCCTTGACTGTTCTCTCACCACACAATGCTCTTGGCAAAGCTAATGAAAACTCAATACAAGTCTAAATCAGACACGGTACCAGGCTGAGCTCAGGCCCACAACAACTCACTTTGCTGCATATGTGCCGCTGGCAATGCGGTTCAGCGAGGAGTAGATTCGGTGACACTCCTCCTCATTTACTGCCGAGGTTTCCCCGTGCTTGAAGCTTTCCGTCACACGCCTCCGCAGATATTCCCCGAGGTCTCTGCAAGAAGCAACAGACAGTAGTGTTGACTTTGAACAGTTTCTCCTTCAATGAAAACAGCTCACAGTGAGTCCTAGATCCTCAAAATTTGACTTCTGAGCTGGGTATCTGAAGTTACATAAACACTCACACAGCAAGGTTTAACTCAGAAATGCTCTTAACTCTTTGTCAATACTGTACATGGTGGTGGGAGTGTTGGCATGGTGAATAACATATATCAAGACTTCAAAGTAATAAAACAATAATGCAATAATAATCACTTACAGACATGTTGATAACTTAATACAATTGCACACCAGTAGTAGAAGTTTCAGAGTGATTTTGAAATAGACTTGCTATAATATTCTACATACAAAGCGGGACAATTTTTTATTAGAAATGTGGACTGTCCAGGCTAATATAAGACATATTATAGCCTGAGGCTTAAATACATTTCACATTATTATCAAATTGCCACCACTAGTTTCTCTTAAGTATACACAAGGTGGCAGCACTGGAGCAAGCAGGAAAGCTAGTGGACTCGCTTCCTGTGCCCAGCGCTGTGCAGCTTGCCAATCTTCAGCATCACAGCAGCTGATCAGCACCTAGTCCTCTCCCCCCTCTCAGGGCAAAGTTACAAACTAGCTGGGATGCTGGGAGAGGGGTTCAAAGTTATGACTGTCTTGGCTAATCTGGGATATGAGGTAACCTTATGTTAAAAAGAACATTAGTGTTTGAGTTCTGAACTTATAGCAGCACATTTCCCAACCCTTGTCACTGCTACATATCCCTTGGTGATTGCCTTCAGGGAGGGTGGAGGGTGGCACCTGTGATGGGTTCATTCTTAGAATGCCAGCCAGCCTTCATCTTTAAATATGGAATATGTAATGTTGGCACTGTTGATGAACATTGTTAAGTTGGCATGTTGGTTGGTGAGACCTTTCAGTTCTCTAACTGTTATTTCACCCAAGCAAACCTCATGGAGAAAGGTCATCCAGGTAAGAACTCCAGGTATGATAGCTTATGTCAGGTTGAAATAACATTGACATTAGCAAAGGTTATATAATGCTAAGTTGAAATAACACTACCAATAGCACATATTACATCATATTAAACTTAAAAAACATTTGGTTGATATAAAATTGTCATTTACTTTAGGTTAGGTTGAAATAACATAAGTACTGGTATTGGCATATGTTGACTTGGCTGAAATAACATCAGCAGGGTTAGGAAAGCTTTACACTGACTCAGTTCAATATTCCCACAGTTGCTTCACTCATTGTACAGCTCTTTAAAAAAAAAAAAAATAATAATATATATATATATATATATATATATATATATATATATATATATATATATATATATATATATTGGTCCTAACCAGTCACAAGTAATGTCCTTCCCCTGTCTTGCCTCCCACCGCCGCCTCACCTGTCGGCGCCCTTGCTGGCATCTACCGGCCACTTCTCCAGCAGTCTCAGGAAGTTTCTGTAGCTGTTCCTGGCCATTCCTCGCTGCTCACTCCTCGGCTCCTCACTCACACCATGCACAGCAGTTGCACGGCACCGCTCTACACGTTACAGCACAAGTTACTCAACATGTTATTCAACACGCCTGGCTCGGGTGCCGTCTGCTGCAGCTGCCGGGTCACTCTTCACAACGGCACCATAACACACCGCTATGCCCGCTTGTGTAATCTTATATGTAGCTTGTTTTATTAGATCTACTTACTTATATATATATATATATATATATATATATATATATATATATATATATATATATATATATATATATATATATATATATATATATATATATATATATATATATATATATTAGAGTTGCCGTATATTAACTATCAAAATTCCGGACATCTTCACTAACATGTGATATAATATTGGAAAACATGTATCTAACTCAATAAAAAGAATATCTCAATTTATTTACCTTTGGTGCAAATAATAATCCAAGCTGACGCCTATATCAACGCAGATTAAAGAGTAAAGACTGGCGCGCAACGTGAAGAAAGGAATTAAGGCTGGGAGCGTCGACACCTAAGACATAATAAGTACACTAAGTATGTACTGGATTGTACAAGTGTACCGTTTTCTGATTCCACTCTTTCAGCTGATTTTTTAAACTTTTTGTTGCCCTCGGCCAAAAAAAATGGAAATCAGTATAAAGGTGCAACAGAAATATCACCCACAGTTTTCAAAGGTTAACAGAGGGCCATACACGAGCTGAGGCGGTCTGTCCGGGGCTGAATACTACTACCAGCCTGACAGTGACAGCTGGTGGCCGCCGGTGTCACCCACTCACTGTATTTAGGCCGCCTCAAGGTACAGTTAAGTTCAAGGGAGACACCACTGAGTGATGATGGCTTAATTTTCTCTTTCTTGGGTATATAGCACACTCACAATGACAATGCTGCTGCTGCTGCTGCTGGTACTACTACTACACTCCCTCACACATTTCCATTCCTTATTTCTTCCTCCTATCACCGGGAAACACTAGATTTTAAGGAAATGTTGACGATTTGCCACGGGGAGGGATGGAGGTTGGTGAGACGAGGTCTTCATCCGGATCATGGTGGGCGCCGGGTGGTCTGAAAGGGGGTATACATGACCATCGCCTTATTTAACACAGTCATGAGCTATTTATCTATTTTGGTGGTTGATTCTGGCTTTGCTTCATTCTCTGGCTTTAGAAACACAGGGGAGTGCAGGCAAACATTAATTGGTTGACTGACCTGGGTGTCCCTGTGGCCCAATATTTACGTACGGAATTCATTTTAAAAATCGCACTTAGAAAAAAGACGCCCAGACTGGAATGCGCTACATTTTAAGACGCAGCAAATACTTTAACTAATAACCAAAATATAAAAACGTTACCGCGTCGGTTGTTTACGTAGCGATGTCCAACGAGCGGTGTGTATTCAAACTAACGGCGCCACCAACACTTCATAATGTCGAGAAGGAAAGCACAGCCACACTACATTATATCACATTTTCTGAATACGAAAAATTTTCGCTTTCCAGTCAAGTAAAGAAATCACAGATTCCTCGTCGTATAAAGATTTTTTGTTTTTTATTTTGGTACAATAAAAAAAAAAAAAGAAAATACGAATAGTTAACGTAGATTTCATTAATAATATTACTTCGGTCATGATTTTTTTCATACTTTTAAGTCTTATATCAAACACCAAAAGAAGTTAAAATTATAGAATGCTGAAAGTGTTATTTCAACGAGAACAGAAAAAAAACTAGACACGATCTTACTACAGATTATCACTTGATTTCCATTTTTATCAATAAATGAAACACAAATACAATGCAAACCAAGATAATAAATGAGAAAAATTGTGTTGTATAGCCGTTTTTTTTTTTTTCACCTTTTCTCACCACCTCTATTTCCCCTCTCCTTCCTCCCCACCCCTCCACCTCCACCTCCTCCACCTATTTCAACACAGCGAGCCCTTAAAACACGTGTAAACACCTGCAAAAAACTCAATAAACGCCTTAAATTTCTTTTCTCCACGGTGAAGGGGCGGTGCAGGGCTAGCGCCGCGGCGCGAGTTAGCAGCAGGTCTCCTTCGCGCCAGGGATGCCTTGGTGTGGTGGTGAACTGGTGGTGGTGGTGGTAGTAAAGTGTGTGTGTGTGTGTGTGTGTGTTGGCGTACCATATATTGTTAAGGGAATGGTGTTGTAACTTCATGAGAGAGGGAGCAGGAGAGAGTGTTTGGTATTTGTTATTTCACTACCACATCACCAATGCAACAAGTAAATAAAACAAAATGAAATGTTCTGTTGTGTTTACGTTAACTTTCCTCACATTCTTTACTCTTTGCCCTCCTCCATCATTCTTGTTGTTTAGATTTTTCAACTGAAGTAATCTAGAGCAAAACCAGACCAAAGCTGCTGCCACCCAGTAAACCCTTCCCCTTTTCCTCTCTCCCACCATTTCAAGTTTTCAACCGAGAGAAATATGACTTTTTGCTTTTTAAGTTATTAACAGAAGCTGGAATTCCTGACATTTGCAGAATTAAAAAGAAAATAAATAAATAAATAAAATAAAGCGGATGCAGATTTCTACACATAAATTCCAGACATATTCAGGAAAATCCGGATGTATGGCAACTCTAACATATATCCAGTACAAGATGGGAATATAATGGAACTTGGTCTCCTTATGATAGAATGAATGGAACAAAATTCTACATGGTTTTCTTTTTAAACAGCTTCAAAGAAAACATCAACGAATGAAATACATTTAATTTTATATTCATACATCTATGTGTCATTCAAAGTATTAGTGAATGGATTAAATGAGAATTCATAGTCTTTTACTTATTATAGTTTTCTTTATTCATGAATGTTTGACAGCCTTTCCCACATTTATTTTCTTCAATTCCTAGTGTCTTTAGTGTTTGTTAGATAAGGCATTTTTTTTTTTTTTATTATTATTACATACAGTATGTATTATCCATCTCCCTCCTGAAAATCTAACTGTAACTCCCTTATTCTGATCTATTCTAGTCAGTTTCACCTCACACCTCTTTGTCTCTCTCATTCTACCTACATGGCTTTCTTACCTTTTTTATTTTCTTTTGTATATAATTCTCACTCCTTCCACACTTGCTTATGCTCCACCTCCTGCTCTGCACCTTTGCACCAAGAGAATATATCACTGGCCTATAAAGTTTGGTGATCAGTGCAAATCCTAAAATGAAGATAAACAAGTTGTGTACATTTATTTTGGACTTACCCAATGTGCCTTTGCATGAAAACTGCACACACAAGGCACATACAACACACTGAGGGATAAACAGCAAGCTACAGTCTTTATAAAACTTTTTTTGAGTAGCCTACACCCTTAGCTGGTCAGTTTTGCAGTACATACTTACTAATATTGTGTACTAAGCCCTAGTGATGCACACAAAATTTCATTAGGAAATTATATTTTGATGAAACCTTGCCAAAATGATAGAGTAGTGGTGTTGATGCAAACACAGGTGAAGTCTTTGTGGAATCACCTTCACCAGTCATTACACTGTTATCCTGGCAAGCTTGTCACTGAGGGATAGTACAGGTGGACAAGTGTCTGTGTGGCTCATCATGGCTGCAGGGATGCATCACAGAGCAACAGCTGTGTCATGGGGGAGCTCCTCCCACACACAGGCTGAAGGGATGCACTCAACACCCCAGTAACATGTTCATCTCTTTCAGTGCTGGTATGCTTTGGAGTGTATTGGCAGAATTTCATTATATTTCTGCAATAAAAAGCTGAGGAATACTTTGGTTCTAATGACTATTTCCCTAAAGTGACAGTCCTTGCTACACCTGTTCAGACTGACAGTGATATGTAGTGGCAGCACTTCTGCTCATAAGCCAAAGCAACAATGATCACAGCTTCATATGCACTGCTGCTATCTACCTTGTGATCTTATCTACAGATACATAATTGGCCTCAGTATGTTTCCAGAATGTTTAACAGTGTATATTGTATAGAAGGCTTGAAATGCTACATTAAATATACTATTGACCTATCAAATATACATAAATATTTGAAGCAGATGCCAAGTTTATGTCAACAGACTCCTTTACCCTGAAACATTTCTAAAGACAAAAGAATTTATATCAATACAATACTTCATCCACAAAATGTCTCAGGTTGATGCTACACTATGAAATCACTTGCTTTCCTCAATCCACAATATCAAAACATGCCATGCTCCTGTAGGCTACACTGATACCATAACAGTCAACATGTACCTACACAAGCCAGTGGCCATCACTGAACACTGCCCTCCACCAGCCTCAGCTTCCGACTCTGATAACATTGTCCAGATACTCTGCCAACAGTCTGGGCTGACCCGGAGCATACGGCTTCAGCTGCGACAAGTCCAGCTTGCCAATGGTCTCTTGTAGTGTTTCTGGATAGCAAAAGAAACAGTAGCCACTATTTGCAAGCTCCTCTGCCAGTTCTATTTGGTGGTTGTTCATGAGAGTGTTGTTGACCACAGCCACCAGGGGCTTGCCTGCCTGCAGAGCTTCAAGACAGGAGCCTGCCCCAGCGTGGCTCACCACAAGGTCTGCTGCTGCAAAGTCCTCTGCCACAGACGGTTTCAATCTGAAGCAGGACAAGGCCACCCCCTGGTGCTCCCCCTCTGGTGGTGTGAATTTCCCATGTCCAATCTGCAGTGTAACCTTGGAGTAGCCCTTGTGCTGCAGCGCCGCAAGGGTGCCCTCGTCCACCACGGCCCGGATCAGAGCGTCAAAGTGTGTGGTGCCAACTGTTACAAAGACTGACAGTCCTGCCATGACTCCGGCACCTGGTCCAGGCACTACTCTTCCTCCTCTGACAAGTTGTCTCCAGCTGTGTCACACACCTGGGGGCACCAGGCACCACTGCATCAGTCCTCACTCAACCCTTGTGTATGTGTCTAGTGATACCACTAACTCTAAAATACACTCTTCATCAACTTACCAGTGATTGCTATAATATTACACTGCTTCTATTAGGAATCTTGTCAGTGTCCATGTTTTACATAGAAACTGAAACTGGAGTGTGTGTGTGAGTGGGTGGGTGGGTGTATGTGTGTGTGCATTTCAAATGTCTGTAAAAGATTAAAAGATGAGATTACTGTTGTCATAAAACAATATTAGGCAGAACACATTCATTCCTTGGTGATTCATCAATGAATGATGAAATGAGTACAGAACATACTAAAAATTAATCAATCAAACTAAAATTAAGCTGCAGGTATAAATAATTACTTTTTGTCAGTCAAACACACAAAAAAAGCTTACAATTGTTTATTATATTATTGTCATTCACTGACTACAGCACAAGCAACTGAATACAGCTGCAGTAACACTGGCAACAAAGACGTGTAGCAGCAGGTGCCAATGTAATAAAATCTTTAATGTTTAGGTTTCATGCAAAAAAGCTAAACAAAAGATGCATAACAATATTATGATTAATAACACAACAAACATCCTTGACTCTGCCATGACAGAATTCAGGTCACTGACTCGCACTGGTACCCCTGTGCACTGTGAGACCTGCCTACACTCCACCTAAACACACTCCTCACTCTGAGACCACAAGCAACACAATAACAATAGTTTTCATAGGCAATGCAGTTCACTATGAAATGCTCAAAAATTCATATAAAAAAAGGAAAAAAAGTAAAGAAAAAAAACAGCACTGTGAGATGAATTTACAAAGGTTCTATGTGTGGTGGTCTGAACAAGGGCCTTGTGTGAGCTCATTTTAGTAAAATAAAATAAATAAATAAAAACAAATAAATAAATAGAAAACGTAAATAAATAATTAAAAGTACATAAGAAAAGAAAACTATCATCTTATCCCTATCTGGCTTCAGAGAGCTGTGTAATATATCAAATAAGTCCATTTTGTGACCTGCCATCATTAAGTATGTAACCAAAAACAGTGATATCTGTTTGAAAAAAAAAGTAACTCACAATTTTATATTTAATATGAATTCCTTATCCATTTTGTGCTTATTATATAATTATCTAGTTATATGCACAATGCATCCCAGCACATCCTGACGATTAAGAGTTACTTTACTCATTAACTTCAAGGCTGCACCACATACTGTGTCACTGAGTCACTGTGTCATATCTCTTTGTCTCTGCCAGACCCAAACTACCTCACTTTCCACAATACTATGTGTGTGTGTGTGTGTGTGTGTGTGTGTGTGTGTGTGTGTGTGTGTGTGTGTGTGTATATATATATATATATATATATATATATATATATATATATATATATATATATATATATATATATATATATATATATATATATATATATATATATATATATATATATATATATATATATATATATATATATATATATATATATATATATATATATATATATATATATATATATATATATATATATATATATATATATATATATATATATATATATATATATATATATATATATATATATATAATCATGCAGTATACACATATGTGTGTGTGAAAAAATACAGGTATAAAGTTATTTCCTGGACCTCTTGAACACTCATGAGAAATGTGAAGAAGGAACAAAATAACATATAGTCATCACATCTTGCATAATGACATTGCTGAACAAGTGCACCAAATAACTTGTGACATTAACAGAGATGACCAGTGGGAAAATAAACTAACTACTTCAATAAATACACGGAGAACATGATGATGAGGCAAAGGTGTGTTATGTATACTGACCAGGGGACATCACTCTGAACACAAACCTTGCAGTGGACTAGGAAGAATCTGGCAAGATTCAGTTGTTAAAATTAAGTACTGTATGGACACAATCATAATGCACATGCTGTTAAGACAAAAGTGTGTGTGTGTGTGTGTGTGTGTGTGTGTGTGTGTGTGTGTGTGTGTGTGTGTTTGTGTCTTATTAAATATAAACAGTTTTTACAAATCACAAGATAAAAACATGTCTGAGAAAGCTCATGTACTGAATAATTTTAGGAAAACTTATCAAATATGAGATTAGATAACACTTGTCACTCTCATTAACAACCAAATCTTAGAGAGCATGTTTAAGTACCAAGGCATTGGTGAGTTCATGCATGAGCTGTGGCGTGCACAAGGCCAGGCAGACAACCACTACTTAACCAAAGACTCAACACAAACCACGGTCCAGTTCTCGCCCATCCTGCTCGGCAGCAGCTGGTGGGCAATGATGGCCGACTTGCCTGCCACCTCCACCGTCCAGTCCAGACTCGGCCTGTTGGTGATGACGTTGAGGCTCTGGCTGCAGTCCACACGCACCGTCACCTTGCTGTGGGCCTTGTTCTGCACTACCACACTGGCCCGGTGATCTCCCACGTACTCGTATTTGATCAAGTCAATCATGTTCTTGATCTTGACTGGGTCTGCGTTCTCCATTATGGAACGCACCACGGCCTTGTCCAGCAGGAGGCCGCCGCTTTTAAGGCCAGACACCTGCAGGGTGGGCTGACACACCTGGCTGAACACACTGAGGGTGAAGGGCGCCGCCTGGTCCTGCCGGCCTGCACGGTTGTACCCCATGGCATCCAGGGACACCCACAGGTCCTCTGAGTCACCACCATTGTCTTCGGCCTCCAGTTGGTGCAGGGCCAGGAAGCCATTGAGGGTAAGCTCCCCATCCTGCACATCAAAGTTGGCCTGCACCACAGCCCACTCGTCGTCCTGCACCTCCTCCCCTGAAGTGCGCCAGTTGTACAGGTTGAACTCCTCACGGCTCAGTCGACCATTGCTGTCCAGGTCAACCTGATCAAAGATTTCCTCCAGCACCAGCCTGAACTCTGGGGTTAGCTGCACCTTACTCTGTCTCTCCACCAACTCTATGGTGGCCTCCGACTCCTGCAGTCTCTCCCGCAGACGGCAACCACTGGTGTAAGGGATCACCACATACCGGCCCTCCTTCAGAGTGTCTCGCCAGAAGTAAGAGCCGTCGCTGTCCCTCTGGTCAGTGTAGCCTATGTAGTTTCGCATCCCTTCGTGAGACTCCCGGAAGATGTACGACAGGGTGTCAACCGGCCCCCGTCCAGCCTCCTGCTTCATGTAGCTCTTGGGCTTCATGCGCACCACAGTGGGTCCCAGGCAGGACACCTCCATGCTGTACTGGTGTGCCAGGATACTTCCCTTGTCCAGATAGAAGCAACCTTTCAGATCCGCCTCATTCCAGCCTTCCAGATCCAGCGTGGACTGACCTGTGCCACTGCTAGCGTCCTGATTGGCAAACTTCTCTCGCTTCTTCCTGGTGAAGGTCTTTGAGTTGATGCGCTGGTAGTGGGAGCGTTCCTCCAGCCTCTGCACGCTGAGCTGCTTCATCTCATTCACTGTGTGCAGGATGACCTTGCACAGCTTGCTGCAGTCCACTGAGCCGCTGCTCACCACGTTGGCCTCCTGCAGGATGTAGTTCAGGTCGGCATCGCTCAGCTCTCGTTCAGGCTCGTCGCCTCCCACCAGTCTCTTGAAGTCATCCTCCTCCACCTTGCCATCTGCTGTGCCAAACACCTTCATGAAGAGCGCCTCAATGTCATCAATGCTGATGTCCGGGAGCTGCTCTGCCAGGCCACAGAAGTGCTCAAAAGTTACAGACTCAGTGGTGTCCTCCTGCCAGTGCTGCGCCAGGAAGGCCGGCGTTGGACTCAGACCGGCATACTGCAGAGCTCTCTTTACCTCCTCAGCACTGCACAAGTCCTCAGCCACTGATGGCTTGACACACAGGTAAGCCGCAAGCAGCTCCTTCTGTCGAGACTCTTCTATATCCATTTCCCAGGCAAGGTAGTGTGTAGCCAAGTAACAGTACAGCAAAGTTCCCTTGTGAATCTCACTCCTCCAGATCTACTTGTCTTGCTGCATGGTGATTCCCAATAAGTGACAGTTGCTTCTCCCTGCCAACCAACACAAGTCTCAAGGTGCCCAGTGAACAGCTGACAACACTCTAAACCACCCAGGCACTTCACACAAACACCACCATCCACACTATATACACCTGACACCACTTTATAGCAACATTATTTTACATCCACCCACGAACTTCCTGGAGAACTGGAGGGCTGGTGACAGAGGCGTGGGTCACTCTGCAGGTGTTGACAGAGGCGTGGGTCACTATATAGGGGTTGACAGGGGCGTGGATCACTGTACAGGGGTTGACAGGGGCGTGGATCACTGTACAGGGGTTGACAGGCGTGCGGCTTGCCTCTGGTGGTGGTGGAAGTGTATGGTTCGTCTTGGGTGTTGACAGAAGCGTGGGTTACTTTGCAGGTGTTAGTACGTGGAGGGGTTGTCAGGTGGAGGGAGGGGGGCTGAGTTGGTGCGGGTGTGGGTGTCAGGAGTCAGGGTGAGGGGCGGGGCAGGCAAGGGTCGCAAGGGACAGTTTGGCGGGCAGTGACGGTGCGCCGGTGGGTTACCTGGTGGGACTCATTCAGCCTACCAGCGCCAGCCCAGGTCCGTTTCACCTCTTCCGTGTTACTTAAAGAAGAATATGAGGTAGGTGAACATACCGATGAGTGCTAACAAGACGCAAAGGTTCCAGACAAGGTAGAAGTCCAGCCTCATCCCCCTCGCCAGCCAGTCAGCCAGTCACCGCCACTAAGCTGCTCCACCAGCCAAACATGTCACCAACTAGGGACAAAATATCGAGATTCCCTAACAAATATCCCTAGAAAGTTTTTTCTATGTATTTTCCTTTCTTTTCTTTATAGATTAATTTATTTTTTATATAAGAAAGGCTTGCTGTACTATGTCTAAGTCTCTAGTGTAGGAAAGGACAGTGCCTTGAAATTTCTCCAGTATATCCTTTGGGTAAATTAACGATCGGCTTATTGAAGTTGTATATATTTTCTTTTCTTTTCAGTACCCGGAGAGTAGTGAAAAATATTAATACGAAAATCTGAAACGTGTTTTGAAATCCCTCTCATATATCAATGATTCTCTCTCTCTCTCTCTCTCTCTCTCTCTCTCTCTCTCTCTCTTTTTTTTTTTTTTTCCTTCAATTGCAAACTGTTTATTTTCTCTCGGTTTGTATTGTGTGGTATTTTTTACATTGTAATTCCCCAGTTAGGTACACTTTCCTTCCCTAAATACAGCTGGGGAGTGACTCATGCTTGCGTGTATTATTGTAACAATCTTTTACGGCATCACAAAAAACATGGAACATTGAACTTTACTACTGTTTTAAAAGTATATGCTTTAAGTAAAATTCACCTAGTAATTCAAATGAGCCAATTTCAAATTACACTAGTGGATGATGTGGTTAAGAGTATGTGGCTGATATCATTCTGACCAAAAATGGTTTAGTTTGTGTTTAAAAGAGATAATAGTGCTACCGCAACATACAATGAGTTTCTACTGAACCAACGAGAATTGTATTCTTGTATTGAACAGTGGACAGTCCTGCCCCGCTGCCAAACAGGCTCCACTATTCTTGGAAAAAAAAAGTAAATAAATAGATAAAGATAAGAAATTGTAGTCATGATTGATGGTAAGCATGCAGCAGCACTATAGTGCACTGTAGTAGCAAGATGGTGGACTTTGACGAATTGTTTCTTGAGGATGACTACATAATTCATCACTAGTACCTGCCCCTCTGTATATGTCCCATGTCTTGGATAGATATCAAAATCACTTTACTAAATGATGATGAAGAGATTCATAAAAGATAAAGACCCATCCCTCTCCCTTCAGTGCAAGGAAAATATTAATCATAATTAAGTAAACATAACTGGGAGAGACAAAACAAGGAAAATTATTGGAGCACAAGTGTGTGAATAAGTAAAATGTAACCTATGGGGAGGCAAGGCAGGGCAGGGTAGAGAGACACAGTGGGGGGAGGGTAGAGACAGTGGGGGGATGGGGAGGGATGCAAGACATCAGCCAAGGCCAGCCATACTGAATTACCATCCTCCAGATGTCCTGTTCTTAATGTCCCAAGAGATGCTGCCAGCCAGGGTTTGGTTACAACACAAGACAGTCATCATTGTTTACCTTTATAGTGACATACTTACAAGAATAGACGTTGGCTTGTGTTGTGGCAAGCATCTCCTTGGAGGATATAAGATTATCTATAGAAAACATGTAATTTGACAAACATTGCCAACTGTTGGCATAGTTCTGCTTCAATTTGAAAAAAAAAAAAAAACGTTAACACATGAACTAGTAATATCAATGTTTCATGCCAGTGATGGACAAATGTATGAATAAAAAAACACCTATATTTTCAGTCTTTATTTTGTATACCTTGCCTTGGTGTAACACACACACACACACACACACACACTGGTTAGCACACTTGGCCCATAACTGAGAAGGGCCAGGTAAGAGTCCCAGGCATGGTGAGGCAATTGTACGCAAATATCGATCACTAAGAGCTCTGAGCTCCTTCTGAAGGAGAATGGCTGACTGGGTGACTAGCAGATGACTGTCAGTGAATGACACATAAACACACACACACACACACACACACACACACACACACACACACACACACACACACACACACACACACACACACACATGAGAACAATGTTAATCACCCATTCCTGCTAAGATTACAATTCCTCAGCTTGCATGCCATACTTATTTACCTGTTTATCAATACTAGTACAGTGTATACAAAGACAAGTCCCCACAGCACAATGCATCTCCCCTGGCCCCAGGAGGAGCCTAATCAAACATCAAACTATACAACTTCTTGCCAGAACCATGTACATACAGTGAATCTGAAAAACTAAACTGTCCAAAGCTAAACTTTCAATTCACACAATTGCTTAACTTTACATGGAATGTGTTATCATGTCCTAATCATGAAATCACTACAAACGTTAACAACTGTGAGCTATGAAATGGTTAGTTCAAGAGTATGTACTTTATGTACAGTACATTTACTCGCTTTTTTCCTTGGCACTTGACTTCCTGCAAAGGCCAAACACCATCTTGAGGGACAGCAGCACTGGTATGCTCACAGGCAGGAACAGGGGCACATAGATAGCATACCTGCAACATGAAAAAACATCAGCCTTGCTCACATCATCACATCATTACTTAGGCATTATATTGGCAATACTGCTTTTGGTGTAGTTACATTGTGTTACTACTTACGTACTTAGTTGTTGGCAATCCTAACTTTGGTGTAGTTATGTTACATCATTACTTAGTTATGTTGGCAGTACTCACTTTTGGTTGTCGGGGAAGTAGAGCAGCGCCAGCATGGAGGGGTGGAAGAACGCTGCGTCAGCCTGTGTGAAGGACCTGGTGCAGTACAGCGTTGCATCCTGAAGGCGCCCCTCTCTGGTTGCCCGGCCACACTCCCCCCACTCCTCCACTGCACCCCACACCCATCCTCCAACCTCATCGCTGATCACCATGTTGCTAATCTCCCCCACCAGCTCACACAGTGACTGCACCAAACAAACAACAGTGTGAATGAAACATCAACATCCCAGAAGTGTGTTTCAATACCATGGACATATGGAATGGCTGGCCTGATATATGTACTGTATGTAGATAGATGATTCAAAACTCAAAGCCATGTTGTTGATGGCAATGGTGTCTTGTTACCTGCAGTGTGATGCGGATGTTGGACAAGTAAGCTGAAACCCTGGCCCGGGCTAAACCGTCTAGTTGCCAGGCTGTCAGCATTGAAGAGTCCTTCAGAGCAAGAGTCTCCACACCCTCTATTTCTCTCTGGCCAGATGAACATGGAAGTTTGATTAAAGCATCATTCATATATGTTTACATCTGGCTAACTGCATACCTCCCTCTCTTTCTCCCACACCTTCACTGCACACAAGACTATTTTCTCTCACCTCTGTTTTATCCTCCCCTCTTGTGCTAAAGTAAACCAGCATTCTCATTCTTTCATCCCTTCTACTAGTAGTCTACAACACCCAGCCTGCTTCTGTATTTCTCTCCTATGATTTAAACTGTTCTAAGAGGAAGGTTTCAAGTCCCTAAAGCAGCATTTTCCAACCTTTTCCAACCATAGCACCCCCTGTTGTCAAGTCTAAGCAGTCCAGCAGCCCAGGTTGGGAAAACGCTGCCCTAAAGGAAAGAACCGAATGGAAACTGGTTCTTTCCTTCAGAGACTGGCACCTTGGTAAATCTTTTTCCTCTTTCTGTTGCACTTGACCAGTGTCCCTGATACATAAAAGACAGAAGGGAGAGAGGGAAGAAGGTAATAATGAGGCAATGCTGGTTGGGGCAGTGTGATGCAGTGCAACACCACTCACCAGGGAGGGGATGGGCAGCAGGCGGTGCAGGTGGGTGAGGACAGTGCTCATGATCCAGTGAGAGTCAAGGGTGACGGGGCGTGGCAGTGAGACGTTGGGCGCCGCGTTGGGCACATTGTGGATCATCACACCTCCCCACCGAGGCACCAAGAAGCTGCCAACACAAAATTGAGACTTTTACAAAAGTGTGAAACTTTATCATAGAAAATAAAACCTCTCTTCACTACAAGGAAGACTTTTCCATATACAGTTGAGTTACATGTCCCAAACATTTCAGTACACACCTTTTCTCAGTGTAACACCTTAACACAGATACAAAACTGCAATCTAAGCTCAGCTGTCACAGAAATACCATTCATTAGAGCTAATAATGAATGAAAGCACCTCCCACCTGTTGGAGGGCAGAGGAGAGCCATCTGCAGCATGGATGTGGAGGGGCAGCTGCTTCTCTCGAGGAATGTACACCACAAAGTGTAGGGAAGGCCGGGTCCACACAAAGGATCCTGTCAGTAAAGCAGTTTCTCAATCTCCATCTTAATTTCTCCATCTATCAATGCAACACAACCTACCAGACAACTATTCCCTCTTTTTCAATGACACATGACTGTCCCCTTCTTCTACACTGAACATCCTTGGTCTGTCTTATAATCTAAACTAGAAACTATGTATCCCATCTTTAGCTAAAACTCCTATTTTCAAATAAACCTAAAAGACAATATTAGCAAACTTTAGTCAAATTTAAATATACAAAGTGATAATTCAAGAAGTAGCTCCACAAAGTGTTCCTGACCTAGTTTGGCCTCGATGGCATTGATGGTGAGTGGCAGCTGATTCTCAGGCAGAGCATAGTGGCGGTGTGCCTCGGACCACTGCGGAGACACACTGAGGCCCGTCATGTACAGCACCTGGGAGCGCACTGTCAGCTTGCTAACCTTCTCTAGCTGCTTCACCACAGGACTCAGGTAATCTGTCAGGCATTACACCACAATGACTCACTCAGCAATGAAATCCTGCACCACTCACTCTGAGGCTGTGAAGATAACAGGGAATAGATCAAGATAATGGTAGCAAGGAAACCCTGAAGAGTGAGTCTGGAAACAGATATCCATGTTGATACTATAAGAGGTGTGGCAGCTAACTCCATGATGTGTATAGAACCTAGGAAGTGGTGTAAGAGAGATGCACAAGGCTGGGAACTGAGAACTAAACAGGAGAGAACATCCAGTTCATGAGAGAGGAGATCAGGGACAGAGGGAAGGACATGGGAGGAAGATGGAGGTAGTCAACAGATACTGGACCAATGCTGCTGTCTGGTAAACGTTGTCTGAGTGAGGAGGTAGTGAGGTGGTATAGGTAGGTTAGGAGGTAGAAGGAGAGCTATATACTCACAACATCAGTGGAGAGAAAAAAAATATGGAGGACTGAAGATGTGAGTGTGTGTGGAGGGCAAGAGAAAGATGGACAAAAAATAAATACATAAATGAATAAATGAATAAATAAATAAATAAATAAATAAAACAAAAACAATTACATAAATAAGTAAATATATATAATTCCAAGAAATAAAATAGATAATTAAAACAAATAAGGTAAAATTAATAATAAGCAAATGAGTAAATAAATGAAATAGAGAAAAAATTGTGTCTGACATCATAATATGGAAAACATTCATAACACTTCCAACTCATTAAGACAAAAAAAAAAAAAAAAAAAAAAAAAAAGCCAGATTAAATGAAGATGAAGATGATGATGATGATGATGAAGATAATGGCAATGAAGATGTGGTGATGATGATAACAATGATGAGTCTCAGCACAAGCATGAGGATGGGTTGGGAAGCAGAGAGCCTTGGCCACACCCTGGTGACTCAACACACAACACACCTGTCACTGCAGCCCTGGCGTCCCACTCTATCTTGGTGCGGTGAGGCTCTGGCACCATCAATGTCAGGGTCACATCATAGCCAGGTTCAGTGGGCACCTGCGGGAAAAAAGGTCACACTTCATTGGTCCATTACAACTTCACTACAGGGAGTTCTTGGTTTACACTGAGCCTGATTTCTATTTTTGTTTTTTATTTCATTTATTTTTGTTTTTTTAATTAAGAGGGGAAAACTGGCCAAGGAAAAAAACCCCCACTTAATTGCCAGTTCTCTTGATCGGAAGAGGCAGTAGACACCTGTCAAAACGATAATTACTCCCAGTGAGGTGTAATAGCACTGGTTCACAGGGTGCTGTGAACTTGCCATTAAAGCCAGCTGTGACCTCACTGAACGTTTCCATTTGTGTCTCACAACACAATGGGACAGTCACTGCCTGCCCTCTAAAGACAACTCTCTTCCTTCACACAAAACTACATGCATCTAATTACACATACATTCTTCATGCAAAATTTTGAACTGACAAGAAAAAAAAAGACTCCTATACCATCTTCAGAATCCCCCTTCCAACTAGATATATTTCTACTTAACTTCTTTAGGGACCAGCACCTCAGTGGGTTTTGTTTTTTTTATCAGTTTATATTTTGCCCTTGGCTGGTGTTCCCTCTTACATTAAGAAAAAAAGTCTGAGAGTGTAAGCTCCCCAGAGATAAATGTCTTAAAACCTCTCTCTTAAAAAAAGTTGTCATAGGAAATTTGAAAGAAGCAGGCAGGGAGTTCCAGAATTTATTAGAGCAAGGGATGGGTGAATGAGTGCTGGTTATGACTTTACAGCACTCTAGTACTAGCACAGGTGATCGACACACTGCTGGTGCTTGCTGAGACAGGTTTTGACCTATGCTGGAGATCAGCATAGTGTCAGGACTATTATTCCAGCAGGGAAATTAGCAGTGATAGGAATTAGTTCAGTTAAAGTAAAACAATCCACCATGATGAGTGGGTGAAACTAATAACTGTGAAGGAAAAATTTGACATGAAGTGAAGCTGCAGAGTGTGGAAGGAGGCATTCTTAACCCCTTCAGTACCGTGACACATTTTCATATTTCTTCTGCTTACTATCTAGTGATTTTATACATCTTCAGATACTTATGGGGGGTCAAAATATTAAAAACTCTGGTCATAAATTTTCCAACCTCCTTAAATCCTTGTTAATGTAAATGAAATTGTGTAATCATACTCAAAACTCAAGGTAAAAATGCATCCCAGTACTGAAGGAGTTAAAGCTTACCTGTCTCATAGCCTCCTTCTTGTGGTGCAGCGGTCGACTGGTGAAGGCGTACCGGCTGGCCAACGGGTCCATCACCATGTTCCTTACCACATTGGACACAACTTGAAGGTCTGCAAAGGTCCATACACTCAACAAAAGGCATTGCTACACCTTCACCACAAAACAAACTGATACCAGGGCCACATCCACTGATAAAAGGCTCATCTTTGTAGCGTGTTTAGGGAAGCTGTGCCTGCATGTGTCAAGTCAGTGGCACTCATCAATGAAGCAATACATAGTTAGTTAGATCAATATCCCATGCATGTTTTGGACAGGACCTACTTTTTCCTTTTCTCTTTTTTTTTAAGTAAGAGGGGAAATCTAGCCAGGATAAAAAAAAACAAAATAAAGCTCACTTAAATACCAGTCCCCAAGGAGGTCAGAGTTAGCCAAAAGAATGGGAAATACAGAAGCAAGTAGGGAGTTTCAGAGTTTACCAGAGTGAGGGATGCATGATTACAAACTGGTTATTTCTTGCATTAGAGAGGTGGACAGAATAAGGATGAGAGAAAGAAGAAAGTGTTGCACACCCCAAACACCAACACACTTCCCAATCCTGCCCAGACTTCAAGGCCGTAAAATCAATGAAAAATTGATAAGCATTGAGGGAAAAACAGTCTGTGAGATGGATTACCTATATCAACATATGCAAATGAGAATACAGTGTAAGTAAAAGTCTTTTCCAATAATAAAATATGCCACTACAGTTCCCAGGAAAAGCAAGCACTCTCCACACAAGGCCAGCCTACCAGCACTGGGCTTAATGTAGATGAGACGGTCTGTGCCCACCACCACTTCTTTGACCTCCATGGTTTCTGGCACCACCACCACTGCCAGCATGCCAGCCGCCACCCGCACCAGCTGGCTCATTTGTCGGTCCAGCTCGTCAGGAGTCTTGGCGGAGTGCAGGGCCTGACGCTCCTCCTTGGTGGGCTGCCTCTGAGACATCTGGAACCTCACACTCTCTACAAACATCAAACACAAGCTGATACACAAACACTTTTTAATTAATTATCTTGAGTAGTAGATTCATAGTTAGTTTCCTATACAAATCTAAAAGCACATTTCCTCACTAAAGATGATTGGTGATGAATGTATATAATCATGATTCTTCAAACACATAAAAAATTTGGGTGTCATCTTTTACTGCAACAAAAAATTATGTTAAGTCTGCCATTAACACAAAAACTTACGCATTGATCCAAGACTCTTGGCCAAGTCATCTTGGAACAATGGCGGCATGGAGCCCACGATAGTGAGGCCAACAGTGTGGTGCCGCAGCTGGCTGGAGAGTGTCTCAATGGTGCTGTAAGGCAGCTGTGCACGGTACACAGTGGTTGTGAACCACCATACAGGTACCCCCACCACCAGCAGCACCACAGCAAACCCTGCTGCTGCCCATGCCCCCTCAGGGTTTTTTGCACTGTCCTCTTCCTTAGACATGGCTGTCACTTGTGTTGTGTTGAGATATTACTCCATTGTTCTCAGCAATCAACACTTCTTGTCACTCTGAAAATGTGTAAGATATAGTATGAAATCAATAACACTCAGTCTTTCGTGTTTGAGGAATACTGACAACTGACTTGAGCAACCATACTCTTGCTTCCCAGCAACAGTGAAGGGCTAACAATCACTGCACAACTGCAATGAACATTATGTATATCAAACTAGCCACATTTGCATTGGTCTCCAGCGAGGATCTTGGACCCGACACAATTCTTTAACAGACTGATTTCAAGTAACTTTTTTGTTACAGTTTTGCTCTCAACTCTCTTGTTACTTAACAGTGAGTCTTAAAATTTCAGTAAAAGGCTGGTCTCAGGCTGTGTAGTATTGTTGGGGATTCACTAGGACTGCGTGAGGGAAGGATTTGGATCAGGGTCAGGAGAGGGGGGAGGGCAGGAGAATTGGGCAATAGAGAGAAAATGAGATTAGGATTAAGAAGTTCAGTTATTCATCTCAAATTTTCATTGCAAATGGTTAGTTTTCAGTAGGAGGGTAGCAGGGGGGTGGTGCAAGCAGTGCAGCACTCATCAGTGCCAATGCTAATGCTGCACTGATTTGTCTTTAGTTGATCCCTTTCCTGGCTGTGACCACTTTCCTATTATCTTTGACTACCTTTTCTGTTCTTATACAGAAGGTTTTATGAATGATCCATGTAGTAATCTTAAATTTAACTTCTTTAAAGGTAATTATAATTTAATTAACCAAAATCTTACAAATATTGATTGGGACATCAAGTTTTCTGGACTAAGTATAGAAGAAGCATATAATTGTTTTGTAGGTATACTTCATGAAACTTTTCAGAAATTCCTTCCTTTGAAACAGCCATTTAACTCTAAGAAACCTCCTTGGACTAGGTTTATCCCTAATGCAATTAGGCAGAGGAAAAGTAAGGCCTGGCTTAATTATAAGGATGCTCGTCTTAGGTATCTGTCGATTGAGTATGGTAACACTGTTAAGCAGTGTGTTATAGATTATGAAAAGTCATTGGTATCTAGTGATAATTCTAATGGCAAATGCTTTCATTCTTATCTCCGTAGTAAGAAGGTGCAGAGGCCAACTGTGGGACCATTGCGCAGCGAAGATGGGTGGGTTGTAGAACCAGTTGATATGGCAAACCATTTTGTTACCACATTCTCTGCTGTTTTTAGTGATTCTATCTTGCCAAACCCATTTCCTTTACAACAGTGTAATAATAAATTCTTTTTCACAGCTGATAGTTTTAACTTTTTAAATATTCAAAATTCTCTTTCTAAGCTTCCATCAACAACTAGTTCAGGTTCTGATGGTATTCCTTCCATATTTCTAAAGAAATGTGCCCTTTCGCTTAGCTATCCGCTCCTACTCTTGTTCCAGAAATCACTCTCATCTATGTCTGTTCCTTCCCGCTGGAAGGATGCTAACGTAATGCCCTTGTTCAAAGGTGGTGTTCACTCAGAACCTTTGAATTATAGGCCTATAAGTTTGACCTCTGCGTGCTGCAAAACTTTTGAAAGAATAGTTGTGTACCAACTTACTGTGTACTTGGAGGAAAATGACTTGCTTTCTCAGTACCAATTTGGTTTCCGCTCTGGTCGTTCAGTGTCTGATC
Source organism: Portunus trituberculatus (assembly GCF_017591435.1). Lineage (NCBI taxonomy): Eukaryota > Metazoa > Arthropoda > Malacostraca > Decapoda > Portunidae > Portunus > Portunus trituberculatus. Next base: position 11,870,526 of record NC_059277.1, read on the forward strand.
AACTATTATACACTTATGATTATATAACCCGAGCTTATGATGATGGTTTGTTGGTTGATGCAATATTTTTTCACTTCCGGAAGGCATTTGATGTAGTGAACCATACATTATTACTCAGAAAGCTGTCAAGTATTGGTGTTGGAGGGCACTTGCTGGGTTGGTTGAGGGACTACTTATTTAATAGAAAGATGAAGGTGGTTGTTCATGGTAGTCAAAGTCAACAAAGGAATGTCTGCAGTGGTGTTCCCCAAGGGTCAGTAATTGGGCCTCTGCTTTTTCTTGTTTATATTAATCATGTGGTTTCTCAATTAAGTTGTAAGTTTTGTCTTTTGCCGATGACTTAAAGTTATACTTAGCTACTGCTCGCTCCAAGTCGGATTACCTGTTATCGCATATGCATCTGCAGAATGATATAAATGTTCTTCACCAAACAAGTGTATCATGGGGTCTTTCTTTTCAGTTGGTAAATGTGTTAATGAATTTTTGTCGAAATTTTCTTGATGCCCCAGTTCCTCTACCATATTTTATTGTTGACCAACCTATCAAGAATGTTGACAATCATAAAGATCTTGGAGTTAGAGTAGATATCACTCTCAAGTTTCATCTACATGTTAGGGAGATTGCTGGGAAGGCTGGAGGCATTTGTTTCAGTATTCTGAAAGGTACACAGTGTAGATCCCCAGATTTCATGAAGACAGTTTTTATCTCTCACATTCGTCCTATCCTGGATTTTGCTTCTGTGGCTTGGTTTACTGGCTACTCTGATGATATTAAGTTACTGGAAAATGTTCAGAGACGTTGGACCAAGAGAATCACTGGGTTTCATGATTTGTCCTATAATGAATGCCTTGCTCAACTCAGTTTGTATTCCATCAAAGGCAGATTGATTAGATCAGACCTGATTATGGTATTTAAAATTCTAAAGGGTTATTGCCCCCATCTAGAACACCTGTTTGTTGTAAATATAGTAAGGAATACTAGGGGTCATTCTCTTAAACTGTTTGTTCCGCGTTACAATACGGACATCAGAGGACATTTCTTTTCTGTGAGAGCAATTGATATTTGGAATCATTTACCAGAGTATACAGTGTCTGCCGAATCTGTTGCTGCATTTAAACACAATCTCCACACTGCCTTAGGCCAGATTTTCTTTTATTTTGATTAGTAATCGATAATTCTTCCCTCTATTTCTGGGATCACTAATAGTTGGTTGTGTCGTTGCCTGGGTGTGTCCTTTCGCCGTTGCTTGCTAGTCACCAGCCAAGTAGATAATACTACTGCCACATTTATAGAGTTTTGATGGTAGATGTACACGTCATTTTAGTGATGCCACATTAGCCAACCAAATTGAAGTCTGCATCAAGAACATCTCCGGAAGTCACAGTTGGAGGCATCACTTGATTCTAGATGGGGGAAACCCCATCTAGGTAAGAACTGTTCCAAGGGCCACGGCACTCAGCTGCCCACTTCCAGTTAAAGCAATTAAAACTGATTTTTAAACTGCTAACTAACCTGGTTAAACAATAACAATCAAAATGACAAAATAATTAATAGCACAGGGATTGGGTGTGCCTCAGGCAAACAATACAAGTTCCATCCCTTTATCCACCACTCACAGTGTGGACTTGTTCACAGGATGGTTTGGCATGCCAGCAAATCATGGGCCATCCTTATGCATTACAGCTAATGTCTCTGGAGCCTTACCATTTTGCTGTGGCAGGGTGAACAGGCTTGGTAAGCTAACGCAACGCATACTCACCTACACACATTTCAACAAACTATTAATTGATCTATCATCACGAAAATTTTCAGTATAATACTAGCCACGCCTTGAGAGAAAAGGTGACCTGTTGATTTGAAAATTTAATGTCTTCTTTCAGCCTGACCATTGATCCAGCCCGGCATGAAGGGAAAGCCCTTGCAAGGCATTACCCACTGGCCACTACCCAGTTTCTGGAGATACACCGGAATACAGTGGTTGTGTCACATATATATATATATACTAGCTACAGGTATCAGAGTGAGGTGTATACAATACCGCGTGTAGTACCTCCACCTCCAGGATGCAGCCAGCACCACTGCACCGCCACCAGCACCACCGACTGTCACTGTTATAAGTGTTATTGTGATTGCGCCGCTGTGGCCGGTGTGGTCTGTCTGATGTATGTTGTGTTTGTTTGTGTTCCTCAGGCAGTGTTGCCAGATGAGACTCATCAAAAGTAGCAGAAAGGTTCCCTAAAAGTAGCAAATTCACAGACAAAGTAGCCCAAATCCTGTTCACACACACACACACACACACACACACACACACACACACACGGCCCGCGTAGCTCAAAGGTTACAGATTAATGATTTTAAGATTTCAAGTATAAATTATTATACTTACCAAAAGCAGGAGGCCAGAGATTTTCTTAGATCAGCTGCAATGATTGTAGCAGGTTTTCCTCGTCCTCCTCTATTTTTTCATCCTTATATATAGATGAATCATAATGCAGCATGGACACTGGAGGCTCAAATGTATTGCAGCACATGCCTTTTTCTTTCAGGGAGGTTTTGATTCGTAGAATGGAAGTTAAGAGTCCTAAACCCATACGATTTCTCACTTTAGTTTTAACTGCAGTTACTTTTGAAAATACGCGCTCTACTAAGGCATTACTAATAGGAAGGCTATACACTTTCAGAGCAAATTCTGCCAGGTCTTTCATAATGAGTTCTCCACCTGCATTTTTAATGTAGCAGATTTGGACCAGAACACTGAACCATCCTGAGGTATGTCACCTTCAAATATTTGATGCCAATCAGTATGTAAGGCTGTTCGCCACTGGTTTTCAATCTCAGGAGTTTTGCTTGTTCAGCCAGAGATAATGGAAGCTCAGAAAATGGAGGTCTTGTGTGGCTCAAACATATTGCTGGTGATAGATTTTTTATCTGTTTCAAGGTTGCAATGTTACGTGGGACACGAGCAAGAAGTTCTTCAGATGCTTTTACGAGAAACGCGTGACATCTAGCTTGTATGGCATGCTTGTTTTCCTCTGAAATCAAGTTCATCTTCCTCTTGTTTTCCAAAAGCACAGTAAACTCGTACCCAAAGTCTACTTTTTCAAGTGGAAGAAAAATGGACTTAAAATTCATATCCACATCAAGTTTTACACTCGTTGGATAAATTATTCTTCTGAGCACTGAAAATGTTAGATTTTCCAATTCATTCAAGAGACTGCAAAGGTCTGCTGCTTCTTTTTGAAAGAGAGATTTGCGAGGGTGGCATTTTTCCCAATTAATGCCGCTTGGAGGGGACGCTCAGTTTTGCGATCGTCGCTGCTACCGGGTTAATTTCGATGACTGCTCAGAGGTATATACAAACATCGGAAACTTATTCTTTAATTAGATGACAAAAATATCTAAGTGATATCTTTGAGAGAAAATACGTGTACCTACTTTATGACGAAAGCATATATATTAACCCAACCACATTCCAAAGTAGCCCAGAAAGTCGCAAGTCGCAGACGTCAAAATTTAGTAGCGCAGCACATCAGAAAGTAGCCCAATTTGCGATTAGTAGCCCAATCTGGCAACACTGTCCTCAGGGAGAACCAGGTTGCCAAGTCTCGTTAGTGTATTGTTGCTTAAATTTGTTAAGATTACTGCCAAAGTAAATGCCCGTATACACCAAGAAAATCTCTTTAGGCTCTTTTATATACATTGGGCAGTGGGCAGGAAGACTAACGATGGGGAGGGAGGGGGGGAAGCGGCAAGCCAGCGGACCGCGTTACTTTATTTTTCAGTCTCCTGTACACTGTGAATGAATGGGTACGCATGAATGGTGCTACAATCAACGTCCTTCTGTGGACCACTGTGGCAGCTGCTTCTATACCGCTGAAGGAGAAAAAAAAAAAAGGAAGCGTCGGTGTAGAGAGCAGACCTGCAAGGGGTGAAAGAGGAAATTTCGCACAAATTTCTCCTGAACCTGAACAGGAATGCCCTGATGGCGTTGAGAACCACACCGGAATGCCTGTTAATTCATTCTGTAATCTGCTCACCAAGATTAAACCTTATATCAGCAAGGCAGACACCCGTCTCCACATTAGCATTTCTGCTGCCGCTCGCCTGGAGGCCACACTTCGTTTCTTGGCAGCCGAGGACTACTCAGCCTTCAGCAATCCACAGGAATCTCTAAGTAGAGCCTGTGCCACATCATTCCCAAGACCTGCGACGCCATCTACAATGTCCTGAAAGAATATTTGAAGGTAAGGAAGGCTATCTAGTTTATTGGAGAAGTACTATATGTTTACCTTTTCTTGATAAGCCAAACAAATATTTTCTTACAATCATACAAAGCAAAAACTTCCATTGAAAAAAATAAATGGATAAATAAACATATGACCGAATGAATATTTGTAAATCATTACATGTCTGAAGAATTTATACCCCATAATTATTATATTTGAAAATCCATATGGTAAACATTTCCATATTCCCTACCCAGGTGATCGACATCATGCAGGAATTTCTTGGCCAGTCTTCTCTGCATTTCTTTCATATCCTTCAATTCACTACCCAAAAAAAAAAAAAAAAAAAACTTTCAAGAGCTAGTTAGACACGGGTCAGTTTCACAATGGTTGGGTGAGTTCAAACATACCAATTTGCGACCGAAATTGCAAGTCGGTAGAGTTTCCGATTGAATATCGGTACCTAGCGACTGGAAAAAAAAAAAAACAGTCGCAAAACAAGACCATGTTTTGTTTTGTTTTTTGTTTTGTTCAGTCAATTCGCCACGTCACGAAGTAAACTGTGATCTTCAGCAATGTAGAAAAGTTGTTAGAGTTGGTGAGGGAAAAAGAACACATATGGGACTGCAAAATTGAATTATACAGTAAAAAAAAAAAAAAAAAAAAGCTGGAGCAAATCGTCGTTGGAGTAAATAGCTGCCAGTGTACAAGAACTGTTTCCCTCAATGCAGGGTGTTGTTGGTGAGGATTGAAGACTTGTCAGGATTTAATTTGATCGCCAGGGACGTATTCACAGGCATTATTTTTTCTTTTCTGTTAACTCTTCCGGCACGCCATAAGAAGAGCAACCACCGCCTCTGCATCGTTACTGGAGGAAGACATCTTGGCGGGTACCTGTTTGTTTATAATATTCACTTCCAGCCATTCGCCAAGGCGCCAACTAGTCGATATTTTCCAGTCGCTATGTGTGACGTGTTATGACTAGAAGGTCTCAGTCGATACTTCTAGCAACTTGCAATTTCAGTCACAAATTGGCAGGTGTGAATCTGCCTATAGTGTAGGCGTTGC
>NC_059277.1:11878319-11940819 GCF_017591435.1 Portunus trituberculatus
CACCTTTTGTCAAATATATGTTGTAAATACCTATGTTTTTGGGGAAGTATAATTCACATTACACATTTGATGCATTAATTCCTTTCATTAGACCTGAGAGTACAGCGCAACTGCCTCCCACAGGCATCTACATTATTCTTTATTCTTTCTTTATTCTTTGTCATTACATTCAGACCCTGCTCCACCAACTAGTGGTGCTCTGCAGAGCCTCTATTCTATAGTAATTAAATATAAAATACAAATATGAACAATACCTAGCAGAGTACTATAAAAAATATTGTAAAAACTGATCACACACACACACACACACACACACACACACACACACACACACACACACACACACACACACACACACACACACACAATAAAATCTAGCTATACATGTAATGTAGTTTAAGTAATCAAAACACAAAAATTGCACATAAAAATCTTACACAGTATAATGTTGAGTGACAGTCATATCTGACATATCATAGGCATCCCTGAATAAATATGTCTTTAGTCTTTTCTTAAAAGTTCAATGCTATTGCTTGCCTTAACCTGCACTGGAAGCCTATTGTACAGTCTTGGAGCACACACTTGAAAGGCTCTGAAACCCGTATCTGAGTTACATCTTGGCTCATTTAGCCTGTACTCATCTGCTGCATGCCTCACTACAACACTTGTCCTAACCTCAAATGGATGCAATAACTTTCTTAAATAAACAGGTTTTCCAGTAGTCATGACTTGATAAGTTAACACACAAATTTTATAAGCAATACGAGCCTTTATCGGTAACCAATGCAACTCAATGAGTACAGGCGTTATTCTGTCGCGAGGTGAAACATATTTTATCATTCTGGCAGCCCTATTCATTGTCAGTTGTAATTTCCTTAATTGATAATTTGGCAGGTTATAATACAAGGAGTTGCAGTAGTCCAGCTTGGCTATTACATGATTTTGAATCAGAGACTTGACAGAATATTCATCCAAATATCTCCTTATGAAAGCAATGTTCCTCAGATTATACCTTGCCACTCTCACAGCCTCATTTATTTGATCATTTAAGCTTAAATACTTATCAACTATGACTCCCAAATCCTTAACCCTCTCAGATAAATAAATATTTGTACCATTTACATGTAAACTTTGCACTTCGTTAAACCTCCTAAGGCCACTCTTTTTTCCAATAAACAAACATTCAGTTTTCTCTACATTTAATTTCAACTATTTTTATTCATCCATCCCTTAATAAGAGCCATAACTCTTGTCAATGTATTTTCTGTATCTAAAATATTGTTAACTGTTAAGTAAAACTGAGTATCATCAGCATAGAGAGCGAAGGTTACATCAAATTCCTCCAAAATGAAAGACAATTCTATAGTATAAACACTAAATAATACCGGTCCCAGCACACTGCCTTGGGAACACCTCTGTTGAGCTGACAGTGCTCAGAAAAGGAGCTCCCCACTTGGACACAATAACTCCTATTTACAAGGTAGCTCCTTAGGTACTGCAGTGCACGTTCTCTAACACCTATGATCTGCAGATCTTCTAACAGTACATCATGCACTACAGTATCAAAGGCAGCACTCATATCTAACAATATTAAAACACCACACTTTCCCTCATCCATCATACACAAAAGATCATTAGTGACACTACACAATGCTGTTTCAGTTGAGTGTAACTTCCTATACGCAGACTGATTGTCAGGCAATACATGAATAGTAGATAAATAATCCATTAGCTGAACATGAATCACACTTTCAATAATCTTTGATAGGAATGATAGGTTTGAAACTGGTCGGTATGAAGAAAGGCACTGCCGATCAAGTTTACTCTTTAGAGTAGGTTTAACAATAGCAAGTTTCTCACTTTCTGGAAAAACACACTCACGTATGCTCAAGTTGACAATTTTTAAGAGAATACTTGAGCTTCAAAAGTGTTCCCCATTGGCTACATCTGACATAGGAAATGGATCTCGAACACAATGTCTTTTTAATATTTTTTAACAATGTTTGTAGAGTATCTATACTGACCTCACTGAAAGAGGCCAGACCAACATAGAGTATGTTGGGCATATATGTGACATGGTGAGCCTGTTCCTCCTCTTCCAGGCTACTAACAATATTTCCAATTTTTCTATCAAAATGTCTCATGAAATTGTTTGCCAGGTCTATATCTGAGAGCCCATCAGGAAGCTTCTTGACATTACTCTTACCAGTTAGGGTGTTAAGAACAGAGTACAGTCTCCTAGCATCAGTTCCTGCCTCAGTAATCTTTCGCTTGTAATATATACATTTACGTTTTCTTATTAGTTTATTTACAATATTCTTAGCACAAACATACTCTCTGCGGGATTGTTCTGTGCGAACACGACGCCAAGTTTTCTCCTTATGTTGTCTGACTTTAATGGCGTTCGAAATCTCGGTATTAAACCACGGAGCATTATCTTTCTCAACAATGACTTTTTGAACAACTGGACACATATTTTCATACTCACTTCTAAGGGTGTTGGTATATAAAGGAACAAGACAACTCAGGCAGTCGTCAATTTTCCGCACAGTGTCAGGTGCATGAAAGCAATTATCATTAATTTCACTAGAAATCTTAGCCATTACGGTGTCAATCAAAATTGAAGAGTCAAGATTAGTTTTATTTCTGTAAGTAATAGTTTTCCTGGTCTTCCTGTTTCTCTGCACCTCAATCATGAATGTAATAAGTTTATGACAAGAAGTGGCAAAGTCTGGCTCAACCACAAGGTGATGAATTCTTGCCAACACACTGTCACAAAATACTAAGTCCAGTATATGTCCTGAAAGAGAGGTGGGTTCATCAACTTTATTTAAGAATTGCTGAGCCGACATCATGTCCATGAAATTTTTAGAGTGTTGATCATGTACGTCATCAATTCTAAGATTGAAATCTCCACAAATATAGATATTATCATTTGTATCATGAAAATGTTCGAGGTAGGTAGTGAATTCCTCAACAAAAGCAACGTACACTACTTGTCTGTGGAGGTCTGTATACAACAACAAAAATATGTTTATGGTTGCCGTTAACCAGAAAACTAGCTGTCAATGATTCAAACGTATTAAATGTGTGAGAAGCATGTAATTTTATCTGTGGAAATTCATTACTTATAAATATACCAACCCCTCCACCTCTCCTGTTTGCTCTGGGAACATGTAGAAAGGTGTGAGTACTTGGTGTCATTTCATGTATTTTGGCCTCGTCATTATCATTCAACCATGTTTCAGCAATAGCAAGAACGTCCAAAGATTTCTCCACAATTAATTCTCTCAACTCAATAGTCTTATTACCAACAGATTGAATATTTACAAAACCACATTTAAGAATGTCTTGTCTCCTAGTATCCATGATCAGTTATGTTTCTTACTCTCACCATTTCTGCATCAAGTGATACTGTTTACTACATGGTTCACATCATCCCTGGAGTGTCTCATACAATTAATACACTTAGCACTCTCACTAGTATTTACTGTACAATCTTTGGTAAGGTGATTATCAGAACATTTAGCACAACTGGCAACATCTCCATTACTCATAAATTTGCAGTTGCTCTGTGTCCATATCTTTAACAGTAGTAGCAGTTAAATACGTGATACCTGTCACGCACAGTATATCTAGCCCACTTTAGACACACCACATCACCGTGTTTATATATCAGCACTCTAACATCAGGTGTACATCTCAATATGTAATGTACAGTGTTACCATTGGCAGGCTTATCAAATACAAGCTTAATTTTATCATGCACATTGTCTACACTTTGAAGATAAACATTTTTAGCAACCAAAAATTCAACAATATCTTCCTTACTCTCCTCTTTAGAAACATTACAGATCATTATCTTAGGATGAAGCTTCTTAGTGAAATTAATTTCCAAATTCTTTAATCCATTGCTGATCTTGTTCGCCGCCGTCTGGCGCTCAGACTCACTAGCAAAATTCATGACAGCATTACCACCACTTGTAAACTTGGTATCCACTACTGGCACATCCAAATGTTATTTGATGAGGGATATTAAAAGTATAAATGTGTTTGTAGTGAGGTGCTATTGTAGTGATATTCAAGACCAATTACATTTCTACGTTAACTGGACCCTCCTTTTAGATTTTTTTGTTTTTTCTTTCTCCTACTTTCCTCTAAACAGGGCCTGGCAACCAGCGGGATTTTTTTTTTTCCAACACTGTTTTCCCTTGGCCAGTGCCCTTGTAATGTAAAAAAAAAAAAGGTACTCATGAAATTTATGGATTGCAAAGAGATGGATTATGAAATTAAACTGTAGTTTTGAAACTACTTCATTTATGGTAGGAAAACTGTGCTAAGTGAAGATAAGACTATTAATTCCTGCATCCTTGCGAACATTTTTAAAAATGGATAGTAGTAGTAGTAGTAGTAGTAGTAGTAGTAGTAGTAGTAGTAGTAGTAGTAGTAGTAGTAGTAGTAGTAGTAGTAGTAGTGGTGGTGATGGTGATAGTAGTAGTAGTAGTAGTAGTAGTAGTAGTAGCAGCAGCAGTAGTAGTAGTAGTAGTAGTAGTAGTAGTAGTAGTAGTAGTAATAATAGTAACAGTAGTAGTAATAAAAGTAATTGTAGTGATGGTGGTAGTGCTAGTAGGAGTAATAGTTGTAGTAGTAGTACATAGTACGATAGTAGTAGAAGAAATAGTAGTAGTAGTAGTAGTAGTAGTAGTAGTAGTAGTAGTAGTAGAAGTACATAGTAATAGTAGTAGTAGTGGTGTTGGTGGTAGTATAGTAGTACCGATAGTAGTAGTGGTAGCAGTAACAGTAGTAATAGTAGTAGTAGTAGCAGTAGTAGTAGTAGTAGTAGTAGTAGTAGTGGTGGTGGTGGTGGTGGTGGTGGAGGTGGAGGTTAGGTGTAGTATTTAGTACGGTAGTCGTAGTAGTAGTAGTAGTAGTAGTAGTAGTAGTAGTAGTAGTAGTAGTAGTAGTAGTAGTAGTAGTAGTAGTAGTAGTAGTAGTAGTAGTATGAGCAGTGGTGGTGGTGGAGGTAATACTAAATATAGTACTTAGTACGGTAGTAGTAGTAGTAGTAGTAGTAGTAGTAGTAGTAGTAGTATAGTGGTGGTGGTGGTGGTGGTGGTAGTAGTAGTAGTAGTACCTAATCAGTAATAGTAGTAGTGGTGGTAGTGGTAGAAGTAGTAGTACAGGTATACACCTGGTAGTGGTAGTGGTAGAAGTAGTAGTACAGGTATACACCTAGTAGTAGTAGTGGTAGTAGAAGTCTAGTAGTATCATCGTCCAGAGAATCAATTATTAGTGAGCAAAAGAAATGATAACCAAACAGTAACCCAGACAAAGTGGTGTCGTTGATTTTCTTTGTGTGTAGTGTGTAACTTGTCACAAGTGTATCCGAGTGCCAACCAACCACAATCTTGAACAAACACAAGTCATGTGAGGAGTGACGACTGACGAGTGCTGGCGTCCTGAGAATATGACGTTCGAATTGATGGTCAACCTTTAAGCCATGACATGACGACGCAATCATTGTGACACGTGAACCCGCTCACTCTTCCCTTGATGTCGCACCATTAATGAAATAAAAATATCTGTGGGCTGTATTCTTTTCATCTTTCTTGTAGCAGCGGCCAGGTCAAGCAGTACGTAATATATGTGGCAGGAGGGTTGGGACGCGGGGAGGGCCAGTTTCAGGGTGACGGTCACGTGCAGGTGAGTTGCGGCACAGGAAGAGGCGGTCCCGGCGGTGCACTCGCCACTCGTCAGTGGCTCAGTACCCGGCCAGCTGTACTTAAAGGGTCCGCAGCTGCTGACAGCCTGACACCCATTCCTGCCCCAGCAGCTGAACCGTGTAGCTGTGTACTGTGTGACGTACTGCCTCTAGTTGTCAGTGTTCTGGGTGAGTTATTCTTTGTGTTTTGACTTTTGACTTATAGAAAGCATCATTTGTAATATCTGTCTTGTATCTGTGCACGTACTGTATTCAGAAGAATGCGCAGCATAACTACTATGTAAGTAAGATAATGTGAAGATTTGACATGTAAGCTAAATTTATCTCATACGTATTCCTGTAATCCTGTTATTTACCCGTGGTGACCAGCAGGCGTTGTAACTAGTTTACCTGCCTACGTTGGAGCACATCTGCCTTTTGTAATTGTGTATTGAAATTATTTATGATTATTTTTCATGGATCTTCTGGCCAAGGGTAACAAAGAGGCCCACAGATGGTTCCATGTCCCCAAACAGAACGTGTAACAATGAAATCCAGTCAGGATCGTGATGTGTCGCTGTACACCCCATACTATGCCACAAAGTTGTCTACTTTTGTTGTTAGGACTGCTGAGGTGTAGTAATCTTTATGAGCCCTGTGGGACCTGTGTGGGGTGACCATAGGCATGCCAGCTGGCCAGTCGTCCTCAGGAATGCTATTTTGAAGAATGGCACCTCCTTTCTAATCATTGAAACAACCATGTAAGGTGATAGAATACTTACTATACAACATATCTGTAATGTTTTTAGTGTGGGGACAGCTTTTGTAAGGCCATAGTAATTAAATAAATATTCTGGTGCCTGCAGAATCAAGTCCACAATGATCAGTCATGTATGAAGGTATACAAGTTAGGTTAGGTTAGGATAGTTCACGGGGGGGGGAGTGCAGCCCCCCGGCTAGCAGGTTATTATGTTAGGTCAGGATAATTTTAGTGAAAATTATCCATGAATTTTTACATATTCCAAAATTTTCCTTAAAAACAGTTGTTTTTGTCTTTAGATCCCCCACCCCCGATCGCCATATCTCGCCTCGTTTGGCTCCCCCTTGAAACCCCCGATTCCCCACAGTCCCCCAAGCTTGCTGGGGCAGGTGTGGGGGTGGAGTAGAGAAAAAGGGATAGCTCTGATTCTGTACTTTTACCAACAACAGTATCATATGCAGTAGCTACCTTGATGCCTATAACTGGCTAGTACATTTTCAACATCGTGATTTCACTACCTGTACAGCCAAATGGTAACACTTGCAGAATCCTTAACAACTGCACTGCTGGATAATGTAAAAACTTAGAACTAAAACCTTTTATTGAGAGACAGAATATGTTAAGGAAATCTAAGCTGAATTATGCCTTCCCTCCTGTTCAGGCAAGCATGCATGTGGTGGGTGTGGTGGCTGTGGTGGTGTGTCTGGTGGCAGGGGCCAGCTCTGCCCCAGCAGCTGATGAAATCACACACCTGCCGGGACTGAACCATGACATCAACTTCAAGCATTACAGTGGCTACTTGTCTGGCTCCCCTGGGAAGCATCTCCACTATTGGTAAGCTGATTTATTGGATTCCCTTTGTTGATATAAAGTAATTATGAAGTATACATCATATCACCAACCCCACTCCTTCATAATCCCTGATTTTTTTAATAAAGAAAGTTTCCATGTGGGAATGGGCAAACTTGGGTATGAGCTCACGTTATTTCAGCCATAATATCTTGGAGAGCTGAAAGACTGACAGAAAGCCACATTTTGAGACATAAATGTCATGACTTCCTGTGTCTAGGAATCAAGAGCTCAGTTACTTAACATAAAATACTAGTTTTCCTGATGGTGACTGCTTCTTCTTGGCAGGTTTGTGGAGTCTTCCCGAAACCCTGTGACTGATCCAGTGCTGCTGTGGATGAATGGCGGGCCAGGCTGCTCTTCCATGGAGGGTCTGCTGGCAGAGCTGGGGCCCTACCTGGTCAACCCTGATGGCAAGACCCTCAAGGAGAACCCTTATGCCTGGAATCTTGTAAGTTGTCCACAAGTGCATTGCAAACTTGTTTCTTTTACCTTTGTGTTTTCATTGCTTGTCAAGAAAGTGTTGATGAATTGAAGATTCTAACAATAGAGAAAAACAAATTGAAAGCTGTAAGGAATTACTATAAGGTGCTAATTGAGGCAGAACACTTGAACAAGTAAGTGCCTGGAAAGTAAGAGATGGAGGGATCATAGTATTGAAGAAAATGTTTCTATTTAAAGTTTTCAATTCTTTTTGGAAGTGATGGAATCTCCAGAGATGATCACTTACACTTAACCCTCAGCTATCGCGCCCAATTGGGGCCAAAATAGCCGCGCTATAGCCGAATTGAACAACTAATGGTGAAAATTGTTATTGGTACCGCAACCACAAATTTTACTCCTAATAACCCTCATTTTTACCTTTTTTTTATTACTGTATAATCCATTGGTACCAATTAAAACATGTCAAGGTTATAACATAAAAAGATTTACATCAGCTCATTGTATTTAGTATTTACTGTATAGAGACTGTTTCATCTTGGCGGGAAGGCGGTTTTTGCCAATGAGCGCTCAGATATCCCATGACATCATGGCTGGGCGCACGATAGCAGGCATCTGAGGTCGCGATAATGAAATTTTAGTAGCTTTTCATGGGTCCGCAATAGCTGAAGTCGCGATAGCCGAGGGTTGACTGTACACAGTTTGATCAGAAGATTCATCACATCATGGGAGTTATTACTTGTCATTAGTGAAATGTGAATGAATCCAGAGACTGCATACTGTGTACTTCTCCAAAACAAGCTCAAATTTGTTCTGAAGTTTCAGTTTGTAGTTGATGTCAGATAATTAAAGTAGCTACTCTGTGTGAGGCTTGGCTAACTTTTGGATTATGTATAGAGTGAAGTTTGATGACAGTGTTCCTCTTGTAGCAGGTGTCTCAGTTATCTGTTGTGGAAACTAACAGTTACAATTATAAAAAGTAATTTTTAATACTATATGAACTAAGTGAAATTGATTATCTGATGTAAAAATGTTTAATCTTTTAATTAAACAATAGACAGCAGCGGACAAACACAGTCAGCACAGATGCCACTCTGCTACTGAGTGGCCAGAGTGTTTCTTATTCTTTAAACAATCACTAATTGCATCCGCTACATTGTGTGATGGAAGTTATTTTGATGTTCCTCTTGAATTTTGGCAAGTGTTTTGATGAAGTTTTGTGATTTATTTAATGTCATGACTTTCTACAACAAAGTACACAACACTTGTTGTTGCACAATTATTTCAAGAAGATTCCCCCTCCAGATGGCAAATGTGTTATTCCTGGAGGCACCAGCCTGTGTTGGGTTATCCTATGATGACAATAACAACTGTGATACTGGTGACGATGAGACGTCGCTGTCTAACTACTTGGCTCTTCAGGACTTCTTCCAAAACAAGGTAAATATCTTGGAAAGCATTGCTAGTCACCTCACTCCTCATACAGCCAGCCAGATGATGCATCATAGAAGAAATTTCTCCCAAGCTTATGCTCATACAATTTATATATGTTAGGTATTATTATAACATAAGCTATCAACATCCAACTGTTAACATCCTCACTGCCTTCTTTTCAGTTCCCCGAGTACCGAAACAACAGCTTCTTCATCACAGGAGAGTCGTATGGGGGTATCTATGTGCCCACCTTGGCTGTGAGGGTCCTCAAGGGCCAGGATACTTTCCCCATCAACCTGCAGGGCTACGCTATAGGCAACGGTCTGTCTAGCTATGAACTCAACGACGACTCCATCATATTCTTTGCTTACTACCACGGCCTCTTTGGAGATGAGTGAGTGCACAGACTGGTGCTTTCCAGTTTGGTTGTGATGAGTTGTTTTGCTTTGTTTCTGATGGTTGTATTGTATTGTTGTGCATTTCTTGTATGAATTATTTGGTTATTGGTGAGAGATGAGTGATATTGCTGGGGGACATTTGCCACCTGCTGCTTGTAATGAGTGTCTGTATGTCAGCCTGTGGGTTCGCCTGGTGGAGCACTGCTGCAGTGGTGGCCGCGCTTCCAGGCAAACCTGCAACTTCTCCAACTCCAAGTGGCCGATGTGTGCCCGGGCGGTGGGTGTCCCTGCAGTGCTGCGTTGTTGCTGAGTGTGTACAATTGTATTAGACTATATTTCCAGTCAGGTGTTAATAAGGACACTAATTTGGTCTTCTTTGACAGGTTGAAAAGGCCTCTGACATTGTCTACAATGAAGGACTGAACATGTACAACCTGTATGACAATTGTCCCCACACATCGGCCGGCAGCTTCTCACGTCACGAAGCGTTTCTCTCCAACATTATGAGAAAACACCACTTCCACGAGACCATGATGACCAATGCAAAGAGCAAGTGAGTCTGTGCTAGCAGTTATATGTTAATTAGTATGTATGCTGCAGCTCTTCATAAGCCTTGTCAGTTGTTGTTTTAGCTGTGTGCTTGACTTGGGGAGGGGGATGATGCACTCCCCGTTCCCCTGGCCAAATTTTTTTTTATCATCAGCGAGGGTGTATATAGATATGGTGCAAGGTAATATGTATATACTAAACAGTGATGTAATAAGGCTTTCTGAGAAGTGCTGTTATTTGTCTTTTAAGCAAAGTTAATTAACTATTCAGTCAAATCAATAGATTATTATTGCTCTTGTTACATAAGAAAAGTTTTGCAAAATGCCTTCAAGGTTGTAAGTATTTGAGAAATTGAAACCACCCCTGCCCCCAGCTGATAAGGCTTGCTGCCAATCTCAATGGGTACAAGAATTCAGGTTAGCCCCCCTATTCCCTCCACCAAAAAAAAAAAAAAAAAAAAAAAAAAAAAACTGAACAGTTCTTTTCTCCTTCAACTGGATCCACTACTGAACAGTACTTTTCTCCTTCAGTAAGAATGTGAAGCTGGATCCTCCCTGCACTAATGGAACAAACCTGCTCAACTACCTCAACACCCCTGAGGTGCGCACGGCTCTGCACATCCCCCTGGATGTTGGAAAATTTGAACTGTGCAAGTAAGTAGATAGTGGATGTGGTTATTCATGTAGAAAGTGTATACTGAATATTTATCACAAGATTTACTGAAGTGGTATATTCATCCTTGTACATGGAATTTAATGTGTTCCAGTGATGAGGTGAATTTCAAGTACAAGCGTGAGTACTCCACCATGAAGCCCCAATACCAGTACCTGACCAGCCAAGTGCGGGGCCTGGTCTACAACGGAGACATTGACATGGCCTGCAACTTCCTGGGAGACGAGTGGTTTGTAGAGAGTCTGGGTCTGCAGGTGAGCTATCTTGAAGTTTTGCACTGCCCTTGATGATTAGCTAGTGTGTGGTGGGCTCTGATGATTAGCTAGTGTGTGGTGGTAGGTGGGCTGTAGCCATTCAAAAGCATTGCTATGAACGTGTTAAAGAAAGTGATAGACCTAAACTCCAGATATCCTGTCCTTCAGTATCCCAAGAGACACTGCCATCCTCCTGCCTGCCAGGGTTTGGTTACAAGACAGTAATTATTTTTTACCTTTATAGTGGTATGTACATGTACACCCCCGAATAGATGGTGACCTGTGTTGCGGCAGTAATTTCCATTGAGGTTGTAGGAACAGGTGCCCAATATTGCTCAGAAGACATGCTTGCCTTCAGTTACAGGAAAATTGTAGGCCTTTGTTGTTGACGGCAGTGTCTCACCTCCCTAATCACCACTACCATTCCTGCCACAGGTAAAGGAAAACCGCAGGATGTGGCACCAGGGAGGACAGGTGGCAGGCTTTGTGAAGCGCTTTGCTAACCTGGACCTGGTTACAATACGAGGAGCCGGACACATGGTGCCGGAGGACAAGTCTGCACCAGCGCTCAAGATGATCACCTCTTTCGTATTCCAGAAACCATATTAGGGAGCTCACCAACAACACTGTTTGTCACACAGCTCAGGTGAGGCCACCACCAACCCTCTACTTAAATGAGACTTGACATACTTTCACTGTGGTAATGTTTGTCTCAATATGTGTAGTACTGTTTGTGTTCTGTGTTTGTACTCAAGAGCATTGTTAAAAGATGAACCAGTATTATTAATGTTCCATGCCAGTAATGAACAAATGTACGAATTAAAAGAATTCCAAGGAAAAGGTTATATTTCAGTTTTTTATGTAAACCTTCCCTTCGCGTAACAAGCTAATATAAGATGTGTTGCCCTCTCCCATGCTGGTAACTGGTAACCAAGATCAGCTTACACCTCATATCTTTCCTACTAGGTTGTAAACAATGACAAATAGTCACAATGCATCTCCCTCACCATCTGGAGCCAAACCAAACACACACAACTTCCCTCAATCATGCACATTGGATCTGAAAAACTGAAATATTGTCCACAAGAGTTGATAAACCTACTGCACAGCTTCTCCCTGTGTGTAGTATTATCCCATTCAGTGTTCAATACTGCAAACAGATACATAGTCCTCTCATTCACCAAGTACAGTGCCCAGTCATGCCGGAGTTAATGAACCTGTTGCACTCACTTCAATGTTTAGTGCTTTGCCATTGCTGCCAGTAAAGTAGTTAATCTTGACTGCCTTACACTTCCTTACAGACCTAACAAGAGGCAGTAGTCAGAGCAGAACTCAACATTAGGGAAACATGCTTAATATAATGCTGTGGGACTGGCAGCCTAGTCCACTAACCATGCTTAACCCCTTAAATACCATGACGTTTTCATATTTAGTTTACTTAATATTTGACATTTTTATACAGCTTCAGAAACTGATGTGGAGATTAAAATAGTGAAGACTGGACATTAATCTTCTGACTTTCATAAACCCTTCCTAATGTAAATAAAATTGTTTAATCTTAATCCAAAACTGGCAAAAATGTGTCCCAGTATTGAATGGGTTAATGCACTGCTGGGGGACTGGCAGCATAGTCCATTAACCCTTCATCACCAGCCATATATTTCTCAGCTCCCAGTGCATCACCACCTTAGAAACATGGTAATGCAAGTGTCTGGCTTTACATGACTTGGAGCAAAAAATTGATGTTTGTCATGCCAGAGAGAGCGAAAGTAAGAGTTTGTATTGGTAAAAGGTTAAGGTGAAGGTAAAGAACACTCAGATTTCTTCATTCATCTATTTATATACCAAATGTCACTATCCCAGACAAAGCATTACACACTCACATACACGTCATTCACACTGTTACCCCTGTCATTTCTCCTTGTCTTCATTAACTATAAGTTTGAAAGCATTCAACTCCCTGCAGTACAGCCCATATTTGGAAACACTTTGCTCTCTCACCACAAATATTATCAAGAGCCACAGATGATTTAGTGGGGTTTTCAAGTGTTTCTCCAGTTAATGATGTAGAAATCTTGTGTCACTATCTTTAGAACCATAAAAACACCTTAAAAATTTGTCTAAATTTAAATAAAACCTTTAAAAACAGTGCAGGTGAAGCACATAAGTGTTGAAGAATACACACTTAAGTCTGGCTGGAGGAATATCTGTATTCCCTGCATATTGTGAAAGGAATCCAAAAGAGAAAGAAGACAGGTATCTCTTGGGAATACCTTTCTGCAGTATCTTGAGAGAAAAATAACCACCTCCACCCTCATTTATATAGATCTTTGTTTGTACATTGAGAATACAACTCTACTAACACATAATATACATCTGGTAAACACTAGACATGCTGGGTGTCAGACGTGCAGGCGAGGCAGGACGTCCCCACAGCGTGCGTTGATCCGGAACTGAAAGTGAGGGTCACCGCGTGTTGGCCCAATGTTCACCCCACACATCCTCATCCCTCGCTCCAACCCAGCAAGGATGAATCTGAGAATATGCAGAAAAATTTACTCACACTGACCTACATTGAAGATTAGTGTTAAAGACTACAAGGTCTGAGGAACACTGTTGAGGGTCCTTTGTCTTTCATGGGTTTGTGTTGTGGATATTTATGCTCATGTTGTGGTTCCTTAAGAGAAACTTGATATTTCTATGTTATTGCAGACACTGTACTTTATACCTGTGTGTTTGTTGGTGTATTGATGATTGTATCAGTAAGTAATTGAATAGATATCTTGATTTAGAGACTAGTGAATAGATATCTTGGCTTAGAGGCTTCTGGAGTAATGGTGGGATGCCAGTGTTAAAGTGTGGTTGGAGCACTGCATGACCAAGGCTGCCACTCCTCACCTGTAGCCAGAGTACACATAGAGTGAGGAGCCCAACACCAGCAGTGCATCACACTCGGCCAGCTCCCTCTTGACCCGCTCCACCCGCTCCCGAGGCACACTCTCCCCAAAGAATACAAGGTCGGGCTTCATGATGCCCCCACAGGCTTCACAGGGAGGCACGCGGAAGTTGTCCACTTCCTCCTGGACAAACAGCAAAGTTTTATCAGGATGATGGAACGACTATGTTTTGTTCTAGGAGAGAGAGAGAGAGAGAGAGAGAGAGAGAGAGAGAGAGAGAGAGAGAGAGAGAGATATTGATGGAGTAAACTCTGGAATGGTTTAAGTAGGAAGGTGGTTACAGCTGTTAGTTTGAGCAAATTTAAAAAATGGGATAACTCTAGATACAGAGATGGTTCAAATGAGCTGTAGCTTGGACAGCTAGGTAAATAAACACACACATAGAAAAACGAAAATTGCAGTAAATGGAGAACATACAGGAACAGGCACTGCCACCATTGCAATCCTGAAACATGGAAATTGAGACAGTTGTACCCAGAGGACTCCCTGTTTAATTCCATCACAACACATCACACAAACACAGCAACACACACGCACCTGGGTCAAATCCACATCCCCGTCAGGCCGCATCTCCACAGGGCGCAGGGTGAGGTGGGGGTTGAGGCGAGTGAGGCAGGTCTGGTAGTAGTGACGCACCACCTGCCGTCTGCAGTTCATACACACCACGTTAAATGCTGATCCTGCAAACACGAGCCTGTGGTGATTTGTGTACACCATGATGCAGTTACTGGATAGTTTATGCTGACTGAAATAAAGACCTGTTACCATTCTCACACAAAGCAATCTAGTGAGAGTCAAGGTTGAGAAAATTAAAGCTGTAATAATTAATCCACAAAGCACTTCACTGACCAAGAAACAAAGCCAACTAAAATAAAGCCTGGAATAATTCACATATGAAGCAATCTAGTGACTATCAAGGCTGAGTAAATGAAACCTGTTCTGGCCTCTAGTGCCTGTAGGTAACTTGTAGAGTATTGGAAGCACTATTAAGCTTCCACCCATTAGTGACGCAGGTAGTTTTATTTATAGTGGTACCCATATTAGGACCCATATCATCACCCAAGCGCATCTTTGGTGTAACCACCTAGAACCTGGGTATCATGGTGACATGTAAGTCACTTTAAACCACTTGACAAATGGCACAATATCAAGGTGGTATGTGGTGGGATTCAAACCTACACATGGATGTCTGTCCGATCCCATGCTCACCATCTTCATCACTATGCCACCACCTCCCCAGTACTCTGACAACAATACATTACTAATATCCTGGGTAGCAATATTCATCCCATTCATACCCTCACCATCCTCCAGAGTTCATCCAGTCACCTACAAGTATTGGTCTTTCATAATGGAGTCAATAAGACAGAATTGTGTTGGATGAGTATCCACATAATTTACAACCTATTGATGAAAAGTAAGCTTATAATGGCCTTTATTTATTTTTGTCTTTTTTTTTTTTTTGTTGAGAGGTATTTTGTCCTACAGCAACACAGTTTGAGAAAGAGGTCCATTGAGGGTGTCAGTTCGGTGTATTGCAATGAAACTGATAGCACCTCAAAATTAACCTCACTGACAACACAGCTACTTTTTGACTGCACACTATCACACAGCAGCACCACCATCACCACTTACCATGCAGCTCCACCACATTGGCTGTCCCTGCCTTGTGGTGGAGGCGGTCCACATTCTGAGTGACGGTGCAGGCCAGCTTGCCACTCCTCTCCCAGGCAGTGAGGCAGGTGTGGGCTGCATTGGGCGTCACCGAGGAAAACCGCTGCCACCCTACATAGTTCCTTGCCCAGTACCTCTGTCGTGCCTTACTGCTGTCCATGAATTGCTGTAACATAATGTACCTTGTTGCACTTTCAATAATTTTTCTATTTTCTCCTTTTATATTTTTTCACACCAGCCTGGGATCCTTTTAAACAAAGGCAGCTCAGAAAAAATCTAATGTCTTATCAAATTGTGGGAAATTACTCTACAAATGAGGAAGCTCTTAGTTCCCTCATAAACACAGACACAGACACAGACACACATGCACATACCTTGTATTGGATTGGTCTGCGGCTGGAGGTGGCATACAGCCCCACTCCCTCAGAGCGGTAGTCAGGAATACCGCTCTCTGTGGAGATCCCTGCTCCTGTCAGGACAAACAGCCTCTTGCTGCTGTCCAGAAACTCTTGCAGCTGTGAGAGTGGCCTGTCCTGGCATGGCTGGTGTTTTGGCACAAAGGAGTACTGTGATGTCCAGCGCCTCGGCACAACCCGCAGGCAGACTGTGAGACATCCTGCAGGATGCTTTTTGTACATCATACTCTGCATGACCAAATGTTGTCATAATACAATACACAACTATAAAGATGTCCTGTTCCCTGTGAACCATTACATGTGGAACAAATGTAATGTCATGCTGTCACTCCAGCCATTTAGGCAGCAAAATTAATTTCACTTGAAAAAAAATGTTTTGCTGGTCTGGTGATGCTGTCTCTTAGTGGTTATGTTGGCAGACATACTGGAAGAGGTGAAGGGTGTGTCAGAAAGGTGGTCATGAGGGTGTAGTGTGAGCAAATCAGGTCTGCAGGAAATATCTTTATACATTAGCAGAGTTGTGAGATGTTCTCAGTGTTATATGATAAAACACCACACTTGCCAAGAGAAAAGTTGCTGGTAATATATCACGACAACAAATTAAGTGATGTAAGAAGTCAGAATGATTTCTTCTCAATCATGGAATAAGATTAGAAATCGGACAAGACCACAAGGCTTGCTGGTGCCTGGTGGTGCAAGATATGGCATAAAGTGCTGCTGGATTGTGGTGTATCCATATCATCAAGCCCAGTCAGATGATAAAAGTGAGGAATTATGGAAATTACCTTAGCCTATTCATTTCCAGAAGTAACTTTTTTTTTGTGAAATATGACATTTTTTTGAGTTGTGATCTGCAGAATAAAATATAGATGGTGAAAATAACTAAATGAGTCAAATCACACCTCACCTCACCTAACTGTCAGTTGAAAGTGATGTGTAAATATGAAAACAGTGAGTGTGAGGGCGTGGGATATCGCACCAAGCCTTCACATCCTCACACTGCCTCAATGACTGTCACTTCCCCATTTTTTGCCTCAATAAGAGCAACACTCTTATGGTCGCACGACTAACTTAACCGTCCTTCAGGCAAAACTTAAGTGTTTCTGAGGAGCCTGGGAAGTAGAAGAAAAATAT
Source organism: Portunus trituberculatus (assembly GCF_017591435.1). NCBI lineage: Eukaryota > Metazoa > Arthropoda > Malacostraca > Decapoda > Portunidae > Portunus > Portunus trituberculatus. Next base: position 11,895,559 of record NC_059277.1, read on the forward strand.
TTAAAATTACATAACCATATTCTGTAAGACTTGATAAGCATCGTAAGCACCACTGAAGTAAGCAATATTCTGGGCAGCAGTAAACACGGCCTCATTAGCATTACAAGGACAGTGAACAGTTCTAAACAACCAGGAGGGAGAGTGTGGAATGTTACGCCAACACATCACATCTTTAATTGCTCACACCCTCATCTCTGTGCTTGTAATTTCAATCACATCTGCTTCATCACATCGGGGAGCTGCCATGGTCTGCCCAGCGTAGCCACATAAATGGGATCACTGACTAGTTTGCGAGCAGCCGCGCACCGCTTAATACAAACCATTACATAATCAGACCATTAAGATAACCAGCATCTTTAACTTCAAAATGAACTAAATACTCTGAAAAAAATAACACTAAGACCCTCTTACCTAATAATTTACCTCAATGCAGGTCACACTGACACACCGCGACACAAGCAGATATGCACTACATGAAGGGAATGACAATGAACCTTAGTGGTGTTGATAGAGCCGCGTACTAGGAAACCTTTGGCAGTGTGCCGTTGGAGAAACACAAACATAGAGTGACGCAAGAGGCAAAATAAGGTCAAGCCTCGCGGTCCTAACCACTACCAACACACCACCACCACCACCACCAACAACAACAACAAGTGAGCCACACGAAAACATTCTTAGTCGAGAGCTGTCAATAAGGGACAAAGTTTACAGACGATGAAACAAGAAGGAGAGAGACCTAGGAAGCGATCTGAAGCGTCGCAGGTCCAAAGAATAAGAGTAAGAAAGTGTCAGCTGCTATCCGGCATGGCTATGTGTGGGTTAGGCAGCCTTTTGTACTATGTTATGAGTAATATGTTTTATTTTATGAGGCAGAGTACAGAAATGATATAGAATAACTTGTAACATTGAAGTGAAGGCATGTACAGTATTGCCTAATCCATACACACTCACTGTTCACTGTTGTACACACGCGATGTATATTGCTTTCAATTATTACGCTTATTTACGCTTGTTAGTAAATTGTTCATATTCATACACTCATAAAATATTCATTACCTTATCTACACACTAACTGTATACACACACACACACACACACACGAAGTGAGGGATGAGGCTGTGTTCACACTGAACCGCTGTCTGAGCGAGCAGCATCTGCCAGTGAGTTGCCGCTCTCTATAGTTATTTGATGCAATGCATTTTTTATACCGCCGTTTACAGTGACTTGGGTCAACCCAAGACAAGTCACTACACAGTACACAGTTACCTGTTGGATTTCAAGGAGAATGGAAGCATATTCTCTCGCTGAAGACATCTGTTTTGCTCTGGCTTCAGCGCACACGTAAAAATAAAACTTGAATCTGATACATTGTCTAAACACCAAAAGGCCACACTTTAGAAGCTTCAGTCATATATTTCCTGACTGGTAGGCCTGTACACGACAATGTATCAACAACTCCCCATAAAACAGCAAGGACATCACGATCCCGATGGTTGGGCCCTCTCGAATCAAGTTGAGTATCTAATTGACATTCTAGTCGCTACATGTGACACTTTCTGACTAGAAGGATGAGTCAGAATCTCTACCTTCGTAAAATTTCAATCACAAATTGGCTCGTGTGAACCTGGTTTACTTCGTCTTCTTTTCTGAAATTTCGTGTTTTTTATTTTTTCTCAGATTTTTCAGTTTAAATGTTTCTTGTTTTTTCCTCATTTTTTTTTTTTTTTTTTTGTTTCTTTGGCTTATTTTTTTGACATCTTTTCTCGTTTTTTGGCATCCCACCCACACCCAAACCACTTAAAACACTCAGAATTAACCCCAAAACACACTCAAAGCACCATGGAACACTTCAGAATAGTTAAATACACCCATAACTCACTAGTAACACCTATTATACACAAAAAAAACTCCACACATGCCCAAGACATGTCCCACATACCCAAATCACTTATAATTATCCCAGAACACACTCAAAATACCATTCAGTATCCTAAAAGGCAGCCATACATGCACAGAACTCACTAGAAACACCCAATAGACACCAAAACCATTCCCACACACACACCCAGAGCTCTTATAACACTCAAAACTGATGCAAAATACATTATAACCTCTCAAAATGCCCCCAAACACACTTCAAACATGCCTAGATACGTAAAATATACCTAAAAACATCTAACACACTCAAAATGCGCTTATAACACCCAAAACACCCTGCAACATTACTTAATACACGATACCCAAATTATACCTCTAAAAATCATTATAAAGAACGGTAGATTACAAGGGGGACTAACCTAAATGTTGTGGCTTGGCTGCTGCTCCTCTTCCGCTTCCCTTTCCCCTTCTTGCTTCCTCTTCCTCCTTCGTTTCTCTTTTTTCTTCCTTCTATTGCTTCCATATGCACGTCTGAGCCTAAAAACACATCATAACACTCAGAAGACACTTGATATTAGGCAAAATATTGAGGAAGTGGCTTGGCTGCTGCTTGTCTTCCTCCTCCTTTTCTCCTTCCTCCCTCCTTATCCTCCTTTATTTCTCCTTTGTTCTGCCTTATACCACTATTATCTACACAACAGAACCTAGAAACACACCAAAACACGTAGAAATCACTAGATATTAGGCAAAATACTGACGAACTGGGCGGTTGGGAGGGAGGTACGCCAACCCGGAGCTATGATGAGTCACCACCTGGCTATGACGTCATCAGAATGCGCGGGAACAGCGATGACTCGTCTAAATTACGTAAATAATAAAAATGACCTATAGAAAAAACGAAGCCACCACCGAATGCTTGATATTTTATGACTGTATAGATACTTTAACAAGTATTCACAACGTCACAACATCTCCTGCCTAACTAGTTTTAAAGAACTGTGTAAATTAAATATGTTATAAATCATACAAACATTTTCACTTACGAAACTCCTATAACGTCCATTCATTTCGACTTCATACTTCTTTCAAAAAATATTAGACTATATAAACTCTCCTCTCAGGCGTTCAACAGTTAGCTAAAACCAGAAGTGAACGAATTAAACTTAATTATGTAAAACAAAAGCATTAAAATCTAAACTCATTGAAAACTCTTGTAAAGTCCTGCCATTTTCACTTGGCGAGTATTTTAACACATTTTACTGAGTATAAGTTTTCTTTTAAGGCATTCTACAACGAGTTAGACCGTGAACCAAAAACGTAAAGAAATAATATAGAAAATATAAAACTTACGTTTAACCGGACTAAACACCATTTCAAAGTCAACATATTAGACTCAATGGGTTAATTTCACACTTAAAACAGCATAGGTGATTCTTTGGTAACACAAAGGCCCAGCTAGAACTTTAAATAAAAAAACTCAAAATGGGAAACTGAAAATTTGACCGTTGAAAAGACACTTATATACGCCATAAAACACCACTAAATGCCACATATTTACCGAACAAAGGCGCGGAGAACACTTCAAACACAACGAAGTATTTATAGAAAAAAAAAAACATACCATGGCGGCGTAATATTATCGTTAGGAAATATATGAAAAAAGTATTGGAACCCAATGGCTGACGGGCAGGGTGGGGCACTGGCGGGGGACCCGGGGTTGGCAACATCCGGGGACTGGGAGGCGGGAACAGCTGCAGCTCCATATGTTGCCTTTATTTTATCACCACAGCAAAATAAAGACATATCGGGAATAATTGACCATGGGATATGAAATGCTAGACCAGTGACTGCATGGTGACATGTTTGGCGTACGGTAAGTGAAGGAAGCAAATAACAGCTACTAATATTGACAACTCGTCTCTTTACTGCTCGTTTTCCCAATCTCCTTTTTTCAACATCTGGTTAGAATTCCAACTGTTTTCACTCCCATATGTAAAGTAAACCTAAAAATAAGTGAACGACCTTAAACATACCTTACAGAGATGAACGGAGGGCACTGTGGAGGGTTGTAGTGAATGGGGTAATGCAGTGACGGCTTGCACTGCTGGTTCACTCACTGCTTGGTACTGCTAAAACAGTAAACGTTTTAGGGAATGTGTGGTGTGTGGGGTGGCAAGACAATACACATCACCATCATCACCGCCACCACCAACACAACTGGCGCTCCTGAGTCCCGGTTGACCTGTGTAGCCGTAGGCGTATGTGATGACATCATGACAGTGTCCTTAGTATAAATGTTTATGATGACTTACGAAATTTATTATTAATGAAATACTATACTTATCCAAATTTCACATATCGATTTATTAGTTATTGTGACATCTCTTTTTTCGCTATTGTGTCCATCTATGGTTATTTGTCATAGCAGCAAATATTAAACAGCTGCTAGTTTTACAGGGAGTGTTTTCATATCACGCGGGAAATAAAATAAAAAGCGAGGTATTTGAAAGGTAGACTATGATATTTCTTTCAGTATGTATTTCTATCGCCTTTATTCTTGACATATGAATATTTCTAACAATATACCATTCTCAATTGATAATAAGTAAAGGAATATATACATCTTATGCATTTATTTATATGCATCTTATCATTTATCTACGAATCTATTTACTTATCCATCTATCTGTCCCTTTACCTACCCTTTATCTGTCTATCGTCATACATGCAAATACTAACAAACTGGCATGGATGGATGGTGGCAAAAGTATATTGGGTGTTATAGGGTGAGAGGCTGCATTAATATTACTGGCTTCCTCTGCTATGAACTCCCTGCCTGCTTCTGCATTTCATTTAGACCTTTATTGTAGAAAGCCAGCCAGTTCATGTACATAAGGAAATATAATGGAGATACATTTTTACCTTGAGTTTTTTGGGTGTGATCAGACCATTTTATATATATTAAGAAGAGTCTATGGAGGTCAGAAGATTAATAGCAACAATCTTTACTATTCTAATCCCCACATAAGTTTCTGAAGCTGCGTGAAATCACCAAAAAGTAACCAGAATGAATATAGAAATGCAGGTTTTGAGTGTGATTAGACCATTTTATTGACATTAGGAAGAGTCTATGGAGGGCAGAAGATTACTGGCCAGTCTAAACTATTTTAATCTCTACACAAGTTTCTGAAGCTGTGTAAAATCACCAAATAACACCGTATTAAGTATAATAAATATGAAAACATGTAGAATGGCTTAATCTACATGAAATCCTAACAGAAGTGAGAGAATGGCCTTCCTGAGCACCAAGGCAGAGAGGTAAATAGGATAATAAGATTGATTTTTAGGAGTGAGCACCAAGGCAGAAAGGTAAATAAGATAATAAGATTGATTTTTAGGAGTGTTAAAAGGCAAGGGTACCAGGATTGAATTTCAGATGATGGGAGATAGAAGGAAGATGATGGATGAAGGAAAGAGATGATAAAAAGGAAAGAGGAAGAGGAAAGAGGGAATAAGAGAAGAAATTGGTGATAAATTGAAGGGAAGAAGAGGAAATTTTGTCTTTAAACTTGTCAGTGTGTCTAGTTAGGTAAAGTTGTATTAAAAAAAAAGTTCTAGAGATAGATTAGCAAGATTTCTGCATTAACATCTCAGGAAATGTTGAAAATAATAATGGTAATATTAATAATGATGATAATAATAATAATGATAATAATAATAATAATAATAATAATGATAATAATAATAATAATAATAATAGTAATAATAGATAATATTACTAGAAGACCATCAACTTGAAGAACGGACAGCAAAAAGAGTTCATTATTGAAAATAAATGAAAAATACAAGGAAAAAGAGAGTTAGAGACAGATTAACCAGATTCCTGCATTATGAACTTGGGAAACACTGAAAATAATAACAGCTAATAATGATAACAGGACCGGACTGGCCACAGGGAGAACTGGGAGTAATCCTGAAGTGCTGGCCTAGGATTTTTTTTTTTTTTCTATGCAAGAGGTAATGTTGCCAATGTCAACAAAATGTTAGAAAAAAAGGCCCACTGGAGTTCCAGGATCCCTAAAAGGATTATCCTGTTGGCCTGCATCTCTCTCTCTCTCTCTCTCTACAGACTACTTGTGCACTCTAACTTTTTTTTTCATGGTGAGAGAGGCTGGCCAGGCCACTGAGAGGCCAGTGAGGGCAGCAGCATGTGAGGAGGGCAAGATTAGTTTGTTTGGATGAACACCTGTAGCCCGCCCCAACACTCCCTATCAACCACACACAGCGAATGGAGGGAGGGCAGTGTGACGTGTGCGTGTGTGTGTGTGTGCTGGCATACATGCATGTGTGCATGTGTGCCCATTGATGTGGGTGTGGTGTAAACATGAGTGTTTGTGTGGGCAAGGCCAGGGTGGCCTGGCTACATGAATGACTCCTGGCCTGAAAAAAATCTCCCAGTCCTCCCTGCACACACACACACACACACACACGATGCGAAACTGTGCAGTCATAAAACAAAAAGAGGATTGTGAAATACTGGAGGAAGATTTAAACAAGATCTGAAAATGGAGTAAAAAATGAGAGATGGAATTCAATGTGGACAAAAACCATGTCATGGAAATGGGAAAAAGTGAAAGATGACTAGTGGGAATCTATAAGATGGGAGATGGAGTAGAACTAGAAAAAGTGAAAAAGGAAAAGGACTTGGGAGCGACGATGGAAGAAAACAATCAACCGGTAAGCCGTGCCGAGCGCATAACAGAGGTGATTATCTCTGGCATGGAGCTATACATTCCTCATACTTTCTCTAACCCTAAAGCTAAAAAGCCTTGGTTTAACTCTGCTTGTTCTCGTGCTGTCAATGATAGAGAGGCGGCTCACAAACGGTTCCGTAGCCATCCAACTGCTGAAACTCATGCCCTATATATTTCTGCCCGTAATCATGCCAAATCTATTCTCCAACTTACTAAAAACTCTTTCATCAATAGAAAATGTCAAAGTCTTTCCAATTCTAACTCCTCTCGAGATTTCTGGCATCTAGCCAATAATATCTCTAACAACTTTACTTCTTCGTCTTTCCCTCCTTTACTTCATCCAGATGGCTCTACAGCTGTCTCTTCTTTTCTAAAGCTGAACTCTTCGCTCAAACCTTTGCTACCAACTCAACTTTGGATGATTCTGGGCATATTCCTCCTACTCCTCCACCCTCTGACTACTTCATCCCTAAAATTAAAATTCTTTATAAAGACGTTTTCCTGGCCCTCTCTGGCCTTGATTCTCGGAAGGCTTACGGTCCGGATGGAGTCCCTCCTGTTGTTCTCAAAAACTGTGCTTCCGAACTCGCTCACTGCCTGGTCAAACTCTTTCATCTGTGTCTCTCTACTTCTATTTATCCTTCTTGCTGGAAGTTTGCTCACATTCAACCTGTCCCTAAAAAAGGTGACCACTCCAATCCTTCTAACTACCGCCCTATAGCTTTGATTTCCTGCCTTTCTAAAGCCTTTGAGTCTATCCTTAATAGGAAGATAATGAGGCATCTATCAGCTCACAACCTTCTCTCTGATTGCCAGTATGGTTTCCGTAAAGGCAGATCTACTGGTGATCTTCTTACTTTCCTAACTGAATCTTGGTCATCCTCTTTTAGGGACTTCGGTGAAACCTTTGCTGTCGGCCTTGACATATCGAAAGCCTTCGATAGAGTCTGGCACAAATCTTTAATTTCTAAACTACCCTCCTACGGATTCTATCCTTCTCTCTGTACCTTCATCTCCAGTTTCCTTTCCGATCGTTCTATTGCTGCTGTAGTAGACGGTCACTGTTCTTCCCTAAAACTATCAACAGTGGTGTTCCACAGGGTTCTGTCCTATCACCCACTCTCTTTCTATTATTCATCAATGATCTCCTAAATCTGACTCAATGCCCTATCCACTCCTATGCTGATGATACCACCTTGCATTATTCAACAGCGTTCAACAGACGCCCAACCCAACAACAATTAAATGACTCAAGGCGAGATGCTATAGGACGCCTAACTTCTGATCTTTCACTTGTTTCTGATTGGGGCAGAGAAAACCTGGTTTTGTTCAATGCCTCAAAAACTCAATTTCTACAACTATCTACTCGACATAACCTTCCAGACAACTATCCTCTCTTCTTCAATAACACTCAACTTCCCTCTCCTCTACATTAAACACACTCGGTCTATCCTTCACTAAAAATCTAAACTGGAAATTTCACATCTCTACTCTTGCTAAATCAGCTTCCAAGAAGTTAGGTGTCCTGTGGCGTCTTCGTCCATTTTCTCTCCCTCCCAGCTGCTTGCTCTGTACAAGGGCCTTATCCGCCCGTGTATGGAGTATGGCTCTCATGTCTGGGGGATCCACACACAGCTTTACTAAACAAGGTGGAATCTAAAGCTTTTCGTCTTATCAACTCTTCTCCTCTAACTGACTGTCTTGATTCTTTAAGTCACCGCCGCAATGTTGCATCTTTATCTGTCTTCTACCGCTGTTTTCATGCTGTCTGCTCTTCTGAACTTGCTAACTGCATGCCTTCCCCTCCTGCGGCCTCGCTGCACAAGACTCTCTACTTCTTCTCATCCCTATTCTGTCCATCTTCCTAATGCAAGAGTTAACCAGTATCTTCACTCCTTCATTCCCTACACTGGTAAACTCTGGAACTCTCTACCTGTGTCTGTATTTCCACCTGCCTATGACTTAAACTCTTTCAAAAGAGGAGTGTCAAGACACCTCTTACGTTAACTGGACCCTCCTTTTAGATTTTTTGGTTTTTTCTTTCTCCTACTTTCCTCTAAACAGGGCCTGGCAACCAGCGGGATTTTTTTTTTCCAACACTGTTTTCCCTTGGCCAGTGCCCTTGTAATGTAAAAAAAAAAAAAAAAAAAAAAAGCCATATTGATAGAATTTTCAGAGAGACATATAATTTGCTAAGGAATATTGAATTAGCATTTCACTATATGGACAAAGAAATGATGGAGAAATTGATAAGTACTAAAATAAGACCTAGATTGGAATATGCAGGAGTTATGTGGACCCTCCATAAAAAGAAACACATAAGGAAATTGGAGAGACTACAAAAAATGGCTACAAGAATGGTTCCAGAATTTAAAGGGATGACATATGAGGAGAGACTAAAAGCTATGGATCTACCAACCCTGGAACAGAGAAGAGAGGGGATCTGATACAAGTTTATAAATTGATTAACAGAATGGATCAAGTGGATAATGAGAAACTAATCCTAAGAGAAGAATATGACATTAGAAGCACAAGATCGCATAGTAAGAAACTGAGGAAGGGAGGATGTCTGAGAGATGTTAAAAAATATAGTTTCCCGCAAAGATGTGTTGAGACTTGGAACAGTTTGAGAGAGGAAGTGGTGTCAACACACACACACACACACACACACACAGTCATACCTATGATGGGACCTTTATTAAGTTTCTTTTCTTCCACTTTTTCTTAATGTTTCTACTTTAGAGGATTAAATTCAAAGTTCATTCTAAGGAAAAAACTATAAAGCTTATTTTTTTCCCATCTCATTTAAAGAAAACATAAGAAATGCAATAGTTATATAAATATTATTACCATTTTTGTTATTATTATTCTTATTATTCTTCCCTTTCATTGTTAGTGTTGATTTTCTCCTTCAATCGCCAAGAGCACCATTACCAACAAAGGACACACAAATAAAGCACCATAGTCTTACAAATGTACCAGTATATTCACCACAAAGCACATCAATACACATAGAAAAATAATAATGTAATATACATCCACAGAACATCCAGTGAGGCACATTGACACCACTGCTCCTGTGTGTCGCTCAGGACCAGTCGAGGGCGCCATCCAGGAAGGCAAGGGCGTCAATTGCCTCCACAGAGTTGTCCACATCCCGCCGTGACACAGTCTTCCTGCCGGCCTTGCGAGTGTACTGATACGCCTCCCCCACCAGGCTTTCCACAAACAGCTCCTGAGGTAAGAGAAGAACAGCATTAATCCAGTGCATGCCAGCCACATTGCCCTCCCTGTTCACAAATGCCTTGCTCTCTCACTACAATTTTCTAAGGGCAAAGAGAAAATTAGCCGGATTTTCATGACAGTTTATCCTGTTCATAAGTAGAAATCTTGCCAATCTATCACCAGAATTATAAAAATGCAGTTAAAAACATGAGTATCTTCAACTAGAGCCTTTGGATAGTAGTGATGGTGAGAAAGCAAAGCATTTCAGAGTATGAGCCAGTGTTGTGCTGCTGTGAATTGCTTGGATGTGTTAACCTTCTGCATGCTTTGCTCTCTCACCATGACTATTTTCAAATGTCACAAAGAGGCTGGGTTTTCAAGACTGTTTCTCCTTTTGATAATCTGTCACTAGAATTGTAAAAACACTCTTAAAAACCCATGTATCTTTAACTGGAGCCATTTGAGTGTTGTATGGGTGTGGTGGAGAGTGTTTCAAAATATGGTACCTTGGCAGATCCAGTGTTGTGTTGCAGTGGATATAATGAATGTGATATAATGGGACTGTCAAATCTGCCCTACTGGCTTTATGTAACTTATATTGTGTTCTTGGGTTCTATTTATTACTGAGGCAGCTCCAGTGAAGGTTTTATGTATGTGATGCTTTTGTTTCCATCAACGAGACAATTGATCTAATCTATGCTATGAGCGTTATGTTTCTTGAGAGATTCACCACTAGAAACACATCTCTTTTCTTATTTGGTTCAAGTTCTCTCTCTCTCTCTCTCTCTCTCTCTCTCTCTCTCTCTCTCTCTCTCTCTCTCTCTCTCTCTCTCTCTCTCTCTCTCTCATCAAACATTACCTAAAACAAAAAAGAAAGTATCTGAAGGGTTTGGAATTGTTTGAGGAGCAGTTATTCCAAGGCAAAGAACAGTGAAAACAATGGGTGAGATTTTGAGTTCTGGGCATGGGAGGGAGACACTTGCTTCAGACAATACCATCACACAGAGACCATAGGAGCAGTAAGGATGAGTCACATTATCATGGTAAGGTTAGAGGTCCTGCAGAGTTAGGTTAGGGTAGGATAAGTTGGAATAGGGTAGGATAGGATAGGTTGGGATAAAATAAGATAAGTTAGGTTGAGTTAGGTTAAGTTAGATTCATCAGACTTGGTTGCTCTGACAGATTAGATTAAATTCCCAGGTCTCATTGGACATCTTGAGTGCAGCAAAAGTCAGTGAAATAAGGATTATGAAAACAGTCTTAACCTACTCATTTCTTGACACTGTTTATTTCTATTTTATTTTTTTATAATTGTGATTTATGCAGTAAAGGGAACAGAAGAAAAATATTAATGTTATGTTATGTTACACAAGACATGGCTTCCAAATGCACTGTAACCTTGCCCAAACTTGACATAGTGGCATTGGCCCCAATGGTTACTGTTAATGTTACTGTTCCGTCATTGTGTAAAAGAAAATCACAAAGCTGATGCTACTGCTTTCTTAAAGGCAATAGAGAGCCAGACTGAACTGGAATAAGTTAATGAAGGGTGCTAACATTGCTATGGCCACAAAGCTGCTGACGCCACATCCCTTCGGCCTTGAGGTAATATTGATCTTGGATTGAACAAGTTTAACATTTAGATACAATCCTATCAGTGGTGTGGAGTTGTTTCTTAACTAGAAATTAAGTTTAACATTTAGATACAATCCTATCAGTGGTGTGGAGTTGTTTCTTAACTGTCACAATGTTCCTCCACTGTCCTGTCCCATCACAGCTTTAGCTAGAGAATGTTTTTCATGTGGCCAGGGTGGTGGTGGGTGTGTGGCACTGGCACTGCCCCCACCATCCCTGCCACTTTGGCTCTGCCCTCACCAACCCTGGCACTCTGGTCCTATCCTCACCATCCCTACCACTTTGATCCTGTCCTCACCATCCCTGGCACTCTGGCCATGCCCACACTACCCCTGGCACTCTGGTCCTATCCTCACTACCCCTGCCACTTTAGTCCTGCCCTCACCACCCATGGCACTCTGCTCCTGCCCTCCCCATGCTCACACTGCTCCATACAACAATTCACTTAAAAGAGGTTATCATCCTGGTCTCAGAGTGTCAGCTGTGACCTTCCATGGCAGTGAGGAAGCAACAATTACAAATGGGGAAATTGAGGCACTGCCTGCCTGCCACACCAGCCATCATCATCCATGGCTATCTTGCTGAGGAACTTTTTTTTTTTTTTTTTCATGAGGGAAAGTCCGCCAATGGCAAAAAGAAAAAAAAGTCCCTAAACAAGTTAAATAGAAATGCAGTTGCAAGGGGACTCTGAGAATGTTATAGGAATCTTTTTTTCTTTATTTTTATCAGTTTAAATTTTGCATGAAGAATTTATAGGTAGATAGATGCATGTAGAGTTGCAAGAAGGAAGATAGTTGTCTTTGGCTGACAACAACACTTCCCTATAAGTAACACCATTACTGGATCATGTGGGCAGACACTACTGCAGCCACAATGCTGGTAACACTGGCCCCATAGAGTTAATATTGACCCTGGACTGAAATGGAGGTAAATATACCACCGTGATTAATCCTATTTTCGACTCAGATCTTCACACATCACTAGATAGGGTTAATGTGTACTGTTGGCCCTTGTCTATAGCACATGACATGACTGCATCTTGTGGTATTTCACTCACTGTATATCATGTCTGTGAAGTTTTTCCACACACCCAACTCATATTGATACTTTTTAAAATCAACACATCGTGCCAAAAACAGAATTACATTAGGTCTAGGCTAGGTTAGATTAGATTAGGTTAGGTTACCTTAATTATCTAAGTATGCTATGGTTTAATTGGTCAGGAATGCCAAATTAGACCAAATTTTGCATGTCTTTACAAATCTAAGGAGACAAACGACTGTATTTGGCAAAGAAAGGATTTCTTGTAAACATTTACCCGAGATAGATTGAAAGGAAAAGAAAAAAAAAAAAGATCAAACTAATCAATGAACTGCCATAAGGAGGTTGGCTTTGATTTGACCATTACCGTGGCCTTGGCGATGATGAAGACCGCGTCCTGACTGGCGATCTGCACGGCGGGGTCAGCCTTCATGATCCTCTTCACCCTCGCTAAGGGCAGCCTCAGCCCCGCCCTGCCATCCTCCTCGCCCTCGCCCTCCACAGCCTGTTCTCCCTGCTCCGTCTGCTGAGCCTGCTCCTCCGTCACCACAGCTTCATCCTCAGTTCCCGCCATGCTCTCTTATCACAGTTGGGTTCACAGTCTCGTCACCGTCTGTTTGTTTACAGTGCAAGTTTTGGCGCGTCTTTCCTCCCAACAGTGCCAAAAGGAGAGAAAAGACTCCTTGTTGTATTCGAAGAGTACAACCAAGGGACCTGCACTGAGAGAGAGAGAGAGAGAGAGAGAGAGAGAGAGAGATGTATTCCGCAAACAAGAATAACTATTAAGGCTTCACAATTTTTTTTCCTCAACACTGGGACACATTTTTGCCTCGAGATTTGTGTACGATTAGACCATTTCATTGACATCAGGAAGGGTCTATGGAGGTCAAAAGTTTAATGGCCAGAGTCTTCACTATTTCAGTCCCCATACAGGTTTCTGAAGCTGTATAAAACCACCAAATAGTAAGCAAAATAAATATGGAAAAAGTGTCATGGTACTGAAGGGGTTATAATGAAAGTCAACTGAGAAATATATCTTTATTCCATTGAACACAGACACACACGATTTACATCACTATACAAGCAAGTGTCGAGCAATAAAGTCTTCAATGGTCCCTAACAGTAACAACAATGTTACAGCATAAGATTTACATGTAATACGATAATTTGTACACAAACACACAGCAGATGATTATTGCATTTTGTAAGCGTCTGTTCCCTAAGCTCTGATATTCGTAAAAGATCATAAGCATTATAACAAGCATGATCAAAAGATCATGGTAACAAGTGTCGTAGGATTAGACTCTGCTTGAAATGTACAATGATAAATGCTGATATCAATAGCAGACGGAATGTATTTTGTACTCATCTGTTTCCCTATCAAATACACGCAAATACATGCAAAAAAAAAGTGTATGGTTAGGACACTAAGACCACGGCACACTATATAAAAATATAAAATGCAGATACAAACCGCAGAGGATATCTATATCTATGTCAATGTGATGAATACTGTTAAGAAATTGTGCCGTTTAAAAATGCGTCACACTATTCACAACTTAGAATGTATGAAATAACCAATGCAGATACAAATAGCAGAGGATTAGCTACTATATCACCTTCTCTCTATACACAATTGCAGATATCATTAAAAACAGTAGCGTACAATTATAGTCACAGCGCAAAATGAGTGAAAGATCGTATGCATTCCTAAGTCAACACAAATATCGTTAGAGATCACCACAGGTACTATTAAAACATCGTACGGACTGAAAAAAATTAATAAAAATAGATCAATGAATGAATAAATAACAGTGTACATTCACAGCACCAGGAAATAAATATTGAGAGACCTTATACAAACGAGAGCAAACATTTTCCCATCAACTGACATATACAGATACATTATTGACACACACAGGTATACACACAGGAACTAACCGGAAGTAAATAACATTAAAGCTCATAAGAAGATAGATAAAACATACAGGATTTGAAAAAAAAAAAAGAAAGCAAAGACGAATTACTCAAAAAATAATTAGAGAGTAATAATAAAGAGTAAGAGATGACCAAAAGTAAAATAAATAAACGAAAGAAAGGAGGAAAAAGCTAAAAAATAAGATAAAAAACACCATAACACACACAGGAGGAACCATTCTACACACAGACACTAGCTAGCAACTCGCGCCTTCCCTGACAGTCTTCGCATCTTCAGAACCCACACAGCAGTTTTGGCGGGAATGTTGCAGGAAAGCGCGTCTAAGCATGAGGCGGGCTGTGGAGGGACGCCTTAGCCACCTGCTCCTCCTCTGCCTATCAAACCCCTGCCAATTGTAGCCATCCTTGTCATAACCTTCCTTGTCGTATCCAAAACAGTTGTAGCCTTGCTGGTCGTACACACTGGGGTCCGGGACGGGGGAGTGTGGATCCTCGTATTCCAACACTGTTAGTAGCAAAGTGAGGGGGTTGTTTGGCTGCTCCTGTGGGTGCTGTTCGGTGTTGGTTTGGTGGCTTTGCTGTATGTTCTCCGCCATTGTGCTGTGGGGGATGACAGGCTGTGAGTTTTAAGTATTGACTGTGGTTTTGTTATATGTCTGTTGTCTTTTCGTACTAAAGTTATCAGGTATCACGTCAGTACATTTGACTTTGATATTCTGTATAGAGAAGAGAAGTATAGAAGGTGAGAAGGGAAGGAGAAAGATGAAGAGGCGAGAGGGAAAAGAAAGGAACACAGCTAAACCAAGAGAAATTGAGGATGAGGAGAGGTGATAAACTGTGGTCAGTCAATTATCTCTCTATCTATGGGTCGTAATCGTTTGCTTGGACAGTGACAGATGTTTTCAATGTAAGATGGACGCTGACCAAGGGAAACAGTGAAATAAAGGTCCATTGAGTACCAGTCCCAAAAGAATAAAATAAAACGAGAAGGGGAGATGAGAGGAATGTATACTCTGGCCATAAATCTTCTGACCTCCATAGACCCTTCCTAATGTCCGTCTAATCATACCAAAAACTCATGATAAAAATGTGTTCCAGTATTGAAGAGATTAAGCTTCGGGGACTGGCATCTAAGTGTGTCTCTTTCTTTATCTCTGTTTGTTACCGTTGGCCAGTTTTTCCGTCTCGCATCCCCAAACCGATGGTAAAAACGCGCACCAGTGTTGAAAGGATTAATCAAGAGATACGCCCATTAGTACAACAGCAGATGTCCTCACTTCCGTCCAGGGGCAAGAACTGAATCTGGCAGGATAGAAGATAATGAAAGCTACTAAACATTGACCGACACAAGTCACCGCCTCGACTAAGTTAAATGTAGAACAGAAAATGCGTAAGGATAATGAAATGTAAAGGATAGCTAATGTTGTATGGACATCTTATTAGAAGAGTGATTCGCAAACAGAATTTCTCACTACATAAGCACCACATCTTGAGAACAAATAACACCGCCTACCCTAAAGTGCCTGTAGAAGACACCAAGTTTTCACCGTACATCCCAGGACAGCGATATTTCACTTTTAAGGGATTACCTAAATCAAGACCCAAGACTCAAGAACAGCAGCCCTAACAAGACTATGCCAGGACCGCCTAATTTTCCTCAACAGGTGTGTTCTTAAGTGTGTCTTCTATCAGTTACGGAATACAGTGTTGGTGTCCCACTGAGCAACACTATTTGAGAACCGCCACCCTAACGAGACTAGTCAGCACCGCCTAATTTTTCTCAATAGGTATGTGTTCATAAGTGTGTCTTCTAGCAGTTACGGAATACAGTGTTGGAGCCCCACTAAGCAACACAATTTGAGAACCACCACTTTAACAAGACTAGTCAGCACCGTCTAATTTAGGACAACAGGTGTGTGTTCTTAAGTGTGTCTTCTAGCAGTTACGGAATACAGTGTTGGTGCCCCATTAAGCCACACAGAGAACCACCACCCTAACAAGACTAACCACCACTGCATTAATCTCCCTAGTCTGTCTACTCTAAGGTGGCTCCTGGGTCTCGGTCTGAATGGTGTCCCGGAGGAATGCGTGGCTGTCAGAGCTTGAGGAAAATCGTCGTCTATTTTTGTGATAAGTGATAAGATAAACAGAAAACAGTAGTACTCACATAAAATCAATTATATGCTACAACATGTCTTAAAGCCAGGAGACGCTTTAAAGTAGACAGACATCTTTTTATAGATAGTGTGTGTTTTGATATGTGTCTAAGCCGTCCTGCGCCACTAAGCAACACAGTTTGAGAACCGCTACCCTATGAGAACTATACATCACAACTTATTTTTCCCTAGACAAGTGTGTCTTTTAGCAGGCCTGGGCAACACTGATTATAGAATTGGTGCGCCACTAAGCAACACAGTTTTGAGCATCATTGCCTTAACTCCTTCAGTGCTGCGACGCTTTTCTATATTCATTGTACTTACTACCTGGCGATTTCAGAAACTTATATGGGGAATAGAATAGTGAAGACTGTGGCCATTAAGCTTCTGACCTCCAAAGATCCTTCCTAAAGTAAATAAAATCATTTAATCATACCCAAAAAATCATGGCAAAAAAAAACGCGTCGCAGTACTGAAGGGGTTAAAGAGAGAAACCAACACAGCAGCAAGTCCTCACCTGACACAGGCCAAGGCTTCCTGAGGCGCCGCTGTGGCAGTCTCGTCTCTCCGCGGTGGACAGGACATGGATGGAGGAATTGCTCAAGACTTTATCACAGCCAACTCAGATGACTTGATGCTGTTGGCGGTCAGAGTCCCCCCGGAAGGCAGAGCAAGGCTGAATGACTAAAGACTCGCTTCAGATTCCTCCGTTACTGTGATGCCAGGCAAGCCACTGCGTCACTTCACGATGTCACCTTCTCTCCTCGGCGGACAAGACAAGGATGGAGATGGTCGTAGGATGCACTGAGTCAAGATTCCTTCGCCGCACTGAATGTTTCCACTCCAGCCAGCCAGCGAGCCAATCAGTAACCACCCGCATCACCTCACTGCGCCTTGACCCGCTAATTAGCAACCAACGCCATCACCTCACTGCGCCCTGACCCGCCAACCAGCACTCAGGTCACGCCCCCGTCTTGCTCCACAGGTCAAGCTCCGCCTCCCTGGACCTCCTTACAATCCCTACATTGAGCCTGCTACAAATTATTTCTTGCTTTACTGTATATTACGCCACCTTCCTCTTGTTGCTAAACGTGAAGCGAGTCAGTCAATATATCCATACAAGACACAAAGGCAGAAGATAACACATGACCCCACAATTCCATCGCCTGTCGTCACCACCACGCAGCCAATCACCAACCACGTCCTGTCCTTCCCTACCTTGCCCTGCCTTGCCTCCAGCCACTCATGTTGTTTCCCGCCACCTCAAGCTCCACCCACTGCATCTCATTAACCTAGCATAACCTTACCTTAACTTTAATTTAACCTTAACTTAACCTAATCTAACCTAACCAAAACTCAACCTAACCTTACCTGCATCTGATTAACGCGCAGGAATAGAGTAGGTCAGATATGATATAATGATAATGATTTTTTGTGTGTCAGTGGGTCTTTTGGTGCTCTTGGCTAGTTTTTGCCTTCTTACATAAACGCAGATGAATAAATAGATGAATAATGAAGAAATAATAAATGAATAAATAGATAAATGAATGAATAGATGAAAACATGAGTACTGGTGTTGATTATTAGGAAATGACTGTATAGGTGTATTTAAAGACGTTTATTTGTTTATTTATTTAATTTCATGGCTCCTGCTGGCTCCCTTCCTTCACTCACTCCTTCAAGATCAAGCACAGTGGTAGTAGTAGTAGTAGTAGTAGTAGTAGTAGTAGTAGTGGTGGTGGTAGTAGTAGTAGTAGTAGTAGTAGTAGTAGTAGTGGTGGTAGTATTCGTAGTAGTAGTAGTAGTAGTAGTAGTAGTAGTAGTAGTAGTAGTGGTGGTGGTACTAGTATTTTTTTAGTAGTAGTAGTAGTAGTAGTAGTAGTAGTAGTAGTAGTAGTAGTAGTGGTGGTGGTGGTGGTGGTCTTGATAATAGTAGTAGTAGTAGTAGTAGTAGTAGTAGTAGTAGTAGTAGTGGTGGTGGTAGTAGTAGTAGCAGCAGTAGTAGTAGTAGTAGTAGTAGTAGTAGTAGTAATAGTAGTAGTAGAAGTAAGTTTTATTAGCAATATCATCATTACTATTTTCTTTTTTTCTTATAAGCATTCTCCTCCTCCTCCTCCTCTTCCTCCTCCTCCTCCAGCTCACCATGAAACAAGCCAACACACACGCCACAGTCTCTCTATACCCTTGCCTTCACCACCCACCCCTCTTCACATTCCCTTTAATCTCCTCTTTGCCTCACCTGACTTCGGGAACTATTTAAGACATGATGACCTGACAGTGTGCTAGGGATACCTGGATTCACCTTACTTATCACCTCACCCTGGTCCTCCCCCTTGCATCCATTTCCTTCCTTCCTCTCCTTCTCATCCTCCTAATCTTCTTCATCCTCAGTTCTTCCTTGTCTGTTTAGTTGTTTTTTTTTCTTTCCCCTTCTCGCTTCTTCATTTTTCTCCTTCCCTTCTCTTGTATAATTTTTTTTCTCTCTCTCTCTCTCTCTCGTCTATTTTCCTCTCTTCCCTTTTCTCGTCCTCTATTTTTCTTTCTAACTCTCTTTCTTTTCTACCTTTCCTTCCCTTCCTCAGTCTCTTCTCTTAATACCTTTCTTACCTTCGCCTCTCCTCTCTTCTTTCCTCCTTTCCTATCCTCTCTTTCCTCTTCTCCTTTCCTCCTGTATAAACTTCCCCGGTTGTCCTTCTCAGCAATCGGGGTGTATTTTTCGTCTTATTTCTTACCGAGTAACGCCAGAGGGAGTGGTGGGTGGGGAGGAGCTTCATCTGTTCTATCCTTGCCTCCTACTAAGTATATAGCTACTGTAGATGTGGTGTAGTAAACGAGTGACTTCATCAACGATCGCAACGCCTCCTGTCACTCGTCTCTCCTATGTATGTATCCCTCTCCTCTATTATCTTCTTCCCTCCATCCCTCCTTCCTTCCCTTCCCCTTCCTTGCCTCCTTTTCTCCATACCTCCCTTCCCTCTATTCTCCTCCTCCCTCCTTCCCTCCCTCTATTTCTCTCACCTCTCTCTCCCTCCCTCCCAATTATCCGTGTAAAGTTACCAAGTGAGTGAGGTCAGAAGCAAAGATAATGATTGTCTCTCACACCTGCAGACGAAGACACGGAGAGATTGGTGTGCGTCTCTCTCTCTCTCTCTCTCTCTCTCTCTCTCTCTCTCTCTCTCTCTCTCTCTGTCCCTTTGTTTTTGTTTTTCTTTATTTTTTCTTGTTTTGTCTAGTTGTCTGTCTGTCTGCCTGTTTGTTTATCTGTCTGTCTGTCTGTCTGTCTGTATGTATGTATGTTTGTATGTATGTATGTTTGTATGTATGTATGGTTGTTTCATTACACTTTGTTTCTTTCTTTATCTTATTTTTCTTTTTCTTTTTTTTATTCTTTTTTACTTCCCTTTCTTTCTTTCTTTCTTTCTTTTTTTTGTTTACTTTATTTTCTTTGTTTCTTTTTCCTTCCTTCTTTTGTTATTCTTTCAGTTGACTATTATTTTTATGTTTGTCTCTCTCTCTCTCTCTCTCTCTCTCTCTCTCTCTGACCTTTAATACATTCAAATCTTTACTTTTCTTTTAACAATCTACTAATAACGTTTTTTTTTTTTTTGCCTTATTCATTGTCTATCGCACGTTATTCACTATTCTCTATTGATTCTTATTCGTCATGTTTCCTTTTTTGTCTCAACATTCTGCTTCATCACAATCTTTACTCATTCATCATTCACTACACTGCTGTTACTTCATTATTCATCGCTCGCCTGCACCATTTCAGCGTTAAGATGTGTTGTTTGTGGTGTTGGTGTTGGTGGAGGTGGTAATGGTGGTGGTGTTGGTGTTGTTGTAGTAGTAGTAGTAGTTGTTGTTGGTGGTGGTGGTGGTGGTGGTGTAGATTACTATTGTTGTTCTTGTTTTTGTAGTAGTAGTAGTAGTAGTAGTAGTAGTAGTAGTTGTTGTTGTTACTATTATTATTGTTGTTATCATTATTACTATTATTATTGTTGTTATTTGTCTATTTTTCGTTTCAATTTTAAGTTTGTCAGCGTTTGAGAGAGAGAGAGAGAGAGAGAGAGAGAGAGAGAGAGAGAGAGAGAGAGAGAGAGAGAGCGTCAATTGTTCTTGTGTACAGTTCAGTCAAGACTCAATATGTGTACTTTTGTTTTGTTGGATTAGTTTTTTTTTTTTATTGTTTCATGAGGTCAGTTATTCCCTCTCTCTCTCTCTCTCTCTCTCTCTCTCTCTCTCTCTCTCTCTCTCTCTCTCTCTCTCTCTCTGTGTGTGTGTGTGTGTGTGTGTGTTATTTTCCTTACCATCCTTCTTTCTTCTTATCTTTATTTTACTTACTTCGTGTGTGTGTGTGTGTGTGTGTGTGTGTGTGTGTGTCTGTGTGTGTGTGTGTGTTTCACTGTTTGATTTGCTGCAGTCTCTAACGAGACAGCCAGACGGAACGAGCTCAGAGCTCATTATTTCCGATCTTGGGATAGGCCTGAGACCAGGCACACACCACACACCGGGACAACAAGGTCACAACTCCTCGATTTACATCCCGTACCTACTCACTGCTAGGTGAACAGCACCTACACGTAAAAGGAGAGACACCCAAATATCTCCACCAGGCCGGGGAATCCAACCCCGGTCCTCTGGCTTGTGAAGCCAGTGCTCTAACCACTGAGCTACCGGGCGTGTGTGTGTGTGTGTGTGTGTGTGTGTGTGTGTGTGTGTGACGTCACCAAGCCTGCAGGACACTTATTGATGTGTTTTAGTTATGCCTCACTCAGCAATGAAATCCTCGTTTTGCTTTATTGAACTATAACTCTGGCACTTCCTAGTAATTCGTGTGTGTGTGTGTGTGTGTGTGTGTGTGTGTGTGTGTGTGTGTGTGTGTGTGTGTGTGTGCAGTCACGTAGTGAGAGACAAGTCCACATGAAACCTGTAAATACTGGCCCCGAGAGTAAATGAAATGCGAGATTCGGTATGATACACTTTATTTTATATGTCTTCGCTCCTGTATATAACTTAACTACTTAACTAGAATGATATGCATACTAGATACTGCATGTATATTGGCCACGTTGTGTTAGACGTTATGTTGAGCTGTGTATTCATATTAGTTATAGTAGTAATGCTATAGTAACTATTTAGCTAATGTTTGTTACTTTGCAAATCTTAATTTTAATCCTTTCAATTTTTACCTTGAGATTAGTGTACGATTAGTCCATTTTATTGACATTAGGAAGGGTCTATGGAGGTCAGAAGATTAATGGCCAGTCTTCACTTATTTCAATACTAATATGAGTTTTTTGAAGCTGTATATAATTGCCAAGTAGTAAGCAGAGTGACTATGGAAAAGCGTCATGGTACTGAAAGCGTTATATAGGTGACAGTGTTTTGATTTATGTTTGTAAAGTTATACTGTTTTATTTGCACCACTGGCAATTCTATAACTTTCACTTTACTGTAAACATGAACATTTTGCTCAATAAAACTAATTGAATAAAACTAACTCAATAAAGCTAATTCAGTAAAACTAATAAGCTCAACTAACAAACTCAATAAAACTAACAAACTCAATGAAACAAACTCAACAAAACTAACAAACTCAATGAAACTGTCTAATTTTTAACTCTAGACACTGCCAAAGCAAAACCTTACCCCTTAAAACCTCGTAAAAAGCCAATACTGTACAGAAAATAGGAAAAAAAAAGGAGAGAAGAAAACAACGTGAACTCAATTCTTCTCAAGCCTTTATGGACAGTCACAATAATGCACACAACAAATCTTTACTCTAGTCCACAAATCTTTGGAATATCACGAAACATTTTTTACTGATGTGACAAATTAACGAAAGAGAATAACACATGGACAGTTATAGGTATGTTTTATTCAGAGACTTCAATATGTAAGCCAGTCCCCACATCATCATTGCCATCATCACTACACATTTGTTTTTCATCTAGACTCTCGCTAGTATTCAGAAACGCCATTCTCTCACTACGACGATTTTAAATGCCCACAGAGACAGTTTCTGCTTTTAATAAACTAGAAATCTTGTCAATATATCACCAGTACCATAAAAATACTCTTAAAAACACGAGTACCTTCCCATTTTTTTGATAACCACCCGCTCCTTTCTTGGTTCGGTTCTTATTCTGCCTCGTGACGTGTTCCATTCACTGCTTCACTCACGAGACGCTTTGCTCTCCCCCCTTGTATCATTACCGTAGAGCTGTCACAGTACCTGCCGCTCCTCTCTTGCCGCTAACTGCTCCTCCGATCTTGCTAGCTGCCTGCCAGCACCCCTCTCCACTGCTACTACTACTACTACTTCTACTTCTACTACTACTACTACTACTACTACTACTACTACTACTACTACTACTGAACTGAAATGTGACCAACGATATTTTTCCTTATAGTGTGTGTGTGTGTGTGTGTGTGTGTGTGTGTGTGTGTGTGTTCAGCAGTGCGTATATTACAAGACTAAGTACTGTACATTGATTTAGTTTATTCATTTTGTTACACCAGAGTCAAACAAATAGGCAAATAAATACATATGATGATCACCTCTCTAATTAACACACACACACACACACACACACACACACACACCGGTAGCTCAGTGGTTAGAGCGCTGGCTTCACAAGCCAGATGACCGGGGTTCGATTCCCCGGCCGGGTGGAGATATTTGGGTGTGTCTCCTTTCACGTGTAGCCCCTGTTCACCTAGCAGCGAGTAGGTACGGGATGTAAATCGAGGAGTTGTGACCTTGTTCTCCCGGTGTGTGGTGTGTGCCTGGTCTCAGGCCTATCCGAAGATCGGAAACAATGAGCTCTGAGCTCGTTCCGTAGGGTAACGTCTCGCTGTCTCGTCAGAGACTGCAGCAGATCAAACAGTGAATTACACCACTCATAATTACCACCACGTCCCTTGTCCCTCTTTCCCCTCGCTAGCTAACCACCACTCGAAATTCTAACAAATAATCCTTAAAACTTTAAACCGCGAACCAGCGAACCAGTGAACCAGTGAACCAGTGAACCAGCGAACCATTGAACGCCAACCCGAGGAAGACGAGGCAGAGGTGAGGCAAGGCAAGCAGAAGGTAGAGGCAGACATTCAGTAGCCACAAGTCACCAGTCAATCACCTGTCAGTCACCAATCGGTCACTAGCATGAGTGAATCCGCGACTTCAGGTGAACTCAAGACAAGAAGGCCTTGGAGAACCGTATGTCGAACCACCGTGCTTCCTGTGCTGGTGACGGTGATGGTGGCGGGGCTGGGGCTTGAAGTTTGCATCGTGGTGGAGCATCTGCTGACGGAGGAACACGAGTCAATCTTCACCGTGACGTCTCCTGAAGCGGTGGACTCTCTGGGGCAGATGCGCACGGTGGGGCCTGGGATTCGCTGGCCTCTGTTGCTGCTGCTGACCTCTGTGCTTACCCTATCAGTGTGCGTGGCCATTCTGGTGTGGTCTCTCACCAGGCAGCGAGCGCCGACTGTTACCGGGCCCTTGTAATGCAGTGTCTGTGTTCATGTGTTCATGACTAACAAGCATGTGTGTTTGGAGTTTTAACTAGGTCTATTGTGGTGGAAACTAACGAAGCGTGTTTCTGTGTGTTAACGGTGGGAAGTAAAGTTTTTCTGTGGATGACTGACTGTGTGTGTGTTTGGGGATTAAACTAAGGTTGTTGTAGTGGAAACTAACAAAGTGTGTGTGTGTGTGTGTGTGTGTGTGTGTGTGTGTGTGTGTGTTTAGGGTGGGGTGTTTTTGTGTTTGTGATGGGAACTAAGCGTATGTTTTTGTGTGTTGAAAGTAAGCTTGCTGTGGTAAAAACTATCTAAGCATGTGTTCTTGTGTGTTTTGGCTAAGAATTTAAGTTTTTGAGTCGATAACTAAATAAAGCCTTTTGAAATAGTGGAGGTGAAGCCAAGAACCGTAATAACACCTTAAAAACTCGTGTAATTTTAAATAAAGCCTTTTGAAATAGTGAAGCTGAAGCCAAGAACCGTAATAACACCTTAAAAATTCGTGCCAATTCAAATAAAGCCTTTGAAATAGTGAAGCTGAAACATAGAAAACTTTAAGAATACGCGATTTACTCATGACATTCCTATCCGCCAGACTGCCTCGTCGAGTAACACCATGTGGACCTCTTCGGCCTCAAATACTTCGGTCCCCAGTGAAGTCTCCCGTGAACGCCAGCGCAGCACTTCTATCCCCGTTCTCACGCACACGTCTACTCTCCACCGCCACGCCTGTGCACCCTAACATCGTTCGCGTGAAGGAGCAGCGGGAGGAGGGCGTGTTCCGGATGTCAGTGTAGGCGCGGGTGTGTTCTTAATTGTCTTTGTGGTGGCGGGACAGCGTGGAAGTAATGCTGTGAATAAATCTTGGGAATGATGTAAGTATGTTTTGTTATTGTGTCCTTTTGGTATTTGTTTGGGATTGTTGCTGCTCTTGTGAGTGAGTATTCATGTTTTGTCTCCCCTTTGTCTTTGCTGTACGTGTTTGTCATTACCCACGATTGTGTGTTAGTATGAGTGTTGTTTATGCTTCGTGGTAGTGTGTGTGTGTGTGTGTGTGTTGTACGTCTGCAGTTAATCCCTTCAGTACTGAGATACATTTTTACCTTGATTTTTCTGTATGATTAGACGATTTTATTTGCATTAGCAAGGGTCTATGAAAGTCGAAAGATTAATGACCAAAGTCTTTATTATTTAAATCCCAACCTACGTTTCTGAAGCTGTATAAAATCACCAAATAGTATAACCACAATGAAAATGAAAACGCGTCTTGGTAATGAAGAGATTAACGTTATTTACGAATGCTGTTACGTACCTTCGCTGTATAAGAGATGAACTGCATGGTGATGGTTAAATGTTAGATCATCGTAGTTATAATGGCGATGATAAGAAATAAGTTGAAATTGATAGTGATGAATTGATAGTGATGCAACATAGTAAACTCGTAAAATATGAAACAAATGACGGTGGAATTGATGATAAATGAGGAAGGAAAGGTAGGTATTGTGATGTCGATAGTGGTGATAATGTGGGATGTTCATAAGACGTATAGTACAAACGTTTGGCCATGGTGGTGGTGGTGGTTGTGATGGTGAAGGTGGTAATGCTGTCCGTGATGGTGATGCTGATGGTGGTAGTGGTGGTGGTAATGCTGTCCGTGATGGTGGTAGTGGTGGTGGTGATGGTGATGCGGGAAAGGGTTTGTGAAGGTGATAATGGTAAACGCTGGAACACTGCCTGCTTTTGTATTTCCTCGTTTCTGTGACTTGAACTCTTTAATGGTGGTGATTTAAAGGCACTTCTCTCGTTATACACGACTCTTCTGGCATTTTTGTAGACACTTTCACCTCAGAGGATTATCTTGATTTATTCATTCATATTTTAGTCTAGTTTAGTCATTTTATCTACTTATAACTTTTTTTTTTACCTATATATGACTCTTTTGGCATTTTTGAAGACACGATCACCTCAAAGTATTATTTATATTTATTGATTCATATTTTGTAGATTGTTTATTTTATCTAATTTCTCCTTTTTTTATATATATATTTGTTGGTCTGGTCATTACTCGTCTTACATAAAAAAAAAAGTGACATTCTGATCTGAGACGAATGGTAACAAATGTTCGTATACTCAAGACTCTTCTATCTTTCACCTCTACTATTTCAAAAGGCTTTATCTAAATTTACACCTAGGTGTTTTTATGGTTCTAGAAGCAGATTGACATGAATTCTATATTATCAACTGGAGAAACACACTTGAAAACCTCGCTAATCACCTCTGTGGGCTTGAAAATCAGTCGTAGTGAGATAGCAAAACGTTTCTGAATACCGACAAAAGTTTCATGTACTCGTATGTAAAGTTGGAATACTGGAGCCACGCAACTGTAGGACCAGACCACACTACCGAACTCCGCCTGAACAGAGCTTGTGTCCGTCCCCTAAACAGTCAAGCTACCTGGTAATCCCCTCGTCCGCTGCTCTGCTCTGCCCGCTGTAATAGTTGTAGTGGTGTCTTGGAAGCGGTAGTGGGGGAGTGAGGGGTTCATCTGGTTATTATTTATTTAATTTGTCAGTTTTGTTGCCATTGCTCAGTCATAACTCAAACTAAAAGCACAGATAGGCTATATATAGATACTTTGTCAAGTTTTGTTGCTTTTGCGCAGTCGTAACTCAAATTAAAAGCATAAATAGGCTATATATAGATACTTTCTGTCAGGTTTTGCTGCTATTGATCAGTCATAACTCAAATTTAAAGCACAAATAGACTACAAATAGATACTTAGTCAGGTTTTGTTGCCATTGCGCAGTCATAACTCAAATTAAAAGCACAAGTAGGCTATATATGGATAATTCTTCATCATCATTAACTCCAACACTCACATTTTGCCTGCCCACACATCCCGCTCTCTGTTCCTTAATTAAGTTTTTCCTTCTTTTTTTTTCCTTTGTGTGTGTATGGTAGTAATGAAAATAAATAATAAGAATAAGTGCTGTAAGTAATAAATATTGTAGTTTTATAAGAAGGAACATAAGCGTGAGCAGTCCAACACTTGCCTCAGTGATTGCTGGAAACGAAATAACGAAACTATCTCTACCAACTTTTTTTTTTCTTTTTCGAGATAACCAGTAAAAAATATATCCTCCTAATTTCTCCTTTAATATTTGGTAGTTTATTTATTTTTGACAGTTATTGTTGTTTTAAAAGCAGGTATTGTTTCTTGCTTTTATTAACCCCTTCAGTACTGGGACACATTTTTTTTAACTTGAGATTTGTGTACGATTAGACCATTTTATTGACATTAGAAAGGGTCTATGGTCAGAAGATTAATGGCCAAAGTCTTCACTATTTTAACCCCTTCAGTATTGGGACATATTTTTACCTTGAGATTTGTGTACAATTAGACCATTTCATTGACATTGAGAAGGGTCTATGGAGGTCAGAAGATTAATGACCACAGTCTTCACTATTTTAATCCCCCACATAAGTTTCTGAAGCTGTATAAAATCACCAAGTAGTAAGCAGAATGAATATGGAAACACGTCATGGTACTGAAAGGGATTAACAAGAGGTCGATGACATTGGTGTGGTATTTGACTTGCGTTATCGCCTTCAGTACAATCTCCCATATCATCATGATCTATGCAGCGACTCCCCTTCATTACACAGCCAGCGTGGTGAACAGTGCCGCCCGGTGCTGTGTGGGGCAGGGAAGCACTGGTCACCAACTCTAACTCACGCAGCACTTATGCATTCTACTCTTCATATATAAGAGCGGAAAGCTGGAGAAGGGCAACAAAAATAATAAAGAAGGGCCTACTTAGTTGTCAGTCCCCTTGCAGATCCGAGAGAGTTAGAAAAAAAAGATATGTCTTAAAACCTCCCTCTTAACCCCTTCAGTATTGGAATACATATTTACCTTGCGTTTTGGGTACGATTAGACGATTTTATTGACATTAGGAAGGATGTATAGAGGTCAAAGAAGGTTAATGGCTAGAGTCTTCACTGCTTAAATCACCACATAAGTTTCTGAACCTGTATAAAATCATTGAATCGTAAGCAGAATAAATATAGAAACGCGTCATGGTAGTGAAGGGGTTAAATGAAGTCAAGTCATAGGAAGTTAGAAATACAGAAGGCAATGGTAAACTATAAAAAAAAAAATAGGCTCTCTTCCTTGTTATGTCTCTAGGGCGATGATTATATAGAAAGGTTACAAATAATACCAACTGGTGTATCAATAGCAATGTAAAATTCAGCACTTTCTCTCATGACACAACACCTATATGCATTTTACTTACCAACCATTAACAATAAAAAAGATTATAACACGCTTCTTCGCTATGTCTCTAGGGTGATGATTATATAGAAAGGTAACAAATAATTCGGCACTTTCTCTTAGGTATTCTACTTACCAACCATTGATTATAAAAGAAAAAGAAATAACACGTTTCTTTGTTATGTCTGGAGCGATGTTCATATAAAAGAGTTACAAATAATACCCACTATTGTATCCATACCTATGTAAATACACTCTTTCATGACACAACACCCATACATTCTACTTACCAACCATTGACTATACAAAAATAATAGCATTCTTCTTTGTTGTGTCTCTGAGGTAATGATTATACAGAAAGGTTACAAATAACACCTACGATTTTACCATTAGCTCTGTAAAATTCACCACTTTCTTTCGTGACACAACACTTACGTAGCCTATGCATTCTATCTACCAACGATAAACCCATACAAAATAATAGCACTCTTCTTTGTTATGTCTCTGGGGTAATGATTATATAGAAAAGTTAAAAATAATACCCACGATATTATCTATAGCTATATGTAAATGCACTTTCTTTCATAACATAACACTCACACTTTCTACTTACCAAAAAATTACCATAAAAAGAAAAACAACAACACGTTTCTTTGTTGTCTCTCTAGGGCGATGATTACATAGAAAGGTAACAAATAATTCAACACTTTCTCTTGGGTATTCTACAAACCAATGATTGACCATTAAAAGAAAAATTATAACACGCTTCTTATAGGGCGATGATTATGTATTAAGGTTACAGATAATACTAACGATTGTATCTATAGCTATGTAAAATTCACCTCTTTCTTTCATAAGGACTCGTAGTTTTTCACATCCTCTCTCTTAGTTATGAGTTATTTAGTTACGCCGGTGATGACTCGGCTTGTGTCGCCCGCTCAGGCATGCTACGTTTTTATTATGCAAGAGGGAAACACTGGCCAAAGATAAGGAAAAAGACCCGCTTAGATGCCAGTCCCCGAAGTTTAATCTCTTATGTGCTGGAACGCATTTTTATCATGAGTTTTTTGGCATGATTAGACGGTTTTACTGACATTAGGAACGGTTTATGGAGGTTAGAAGATTAATGGCCACAGTCTTCACTATTTCAATCCCTACATGAGTTTCTGAAGCTGTATAAAGTCACCATATAGTAAGCAGAACAAATATGAAAACGCGTCAAGGTACTGAAGGGATGACGATGACGTGTCTCTGGAGTGTTGACAGGTATGCTGGTGACCTGAGTGTGGCACAGGTGAGAGGTGGCAATTAAAGGATTAGCGAAGGTGAGGGTGGCTGGGGTGCGTGGTCAGGTGATAGTAAGAAGGTTGAAATGAACACACTTATCTTTGGGTGATACTCGAAATAGGTCTCAGATGCTTCTAGTTAATGCCTTCAGTACCAGGACGCGTTTTCATATTCATTCTGGTTACTATTTGGTGATTTTATACAGCTTCAGAAACTTATGTGGGATTAGAATAGTGGAGACTGTGGCCTGTAATATTCTGACCTCCATAAACACTTCCTAATGTCAATAAAATGTGTCTCAGTGCTGAAGGGATTAATCCAGACGGCGGAGCAATATCACAAGACTGGCTCTATTAACCCTCTTCAGTACTGGAAAGCATTTTTACCTTGAGTTGTGAGTGATTAGACGATTTTATTGACATTAGGAAGGGTCTATGGAGCTCAAAAGATTAATGGCCACAATCTTCACTATTTTAATCCCCTACATGAGTTTCTGAAGCTGTATAAAGTCACCAATAGCAAGCAGTCTGAATATGAAAACGCGTCCTGGTACTGAAGAGGTAAAAAATGGAAACGTTAATAGCCATGAAACAAACTAGTGTAAAGAAAAAAATATGAAGCTACTCGCCTTGACACAACACTAGCATAAGGAAACTTAATATGGAAAGTTACTCGACATGGCAAGGTCTTAAAACGCATATGCAGTCTCTCTTGTTAGCTGAGGTGCGTCCAGTCCTGTGTTAAGGCGACGAGAGGAACCTGGCCAGTCATCTGTTATACTGCATTTCATACGTTCTGGTGACATACAAACAAAATTTCTTCCTTATCAACAGAAGAAATACTCATTAAAAACCCGAGCTATCGTCGTTGTGATATTTTTTAACCCAATGAGTGCCATGACGTGTTTCCCATATTCACTCTGCTTACTATTTGGTGATTTTATAACAACTTCAGAAACTCATGTGTGGGATTGAAATGGTGAAGATTGTGGCCATTAATCTTCTGACCTCCGTAGACCCTTGCTAATGTCGATAAAATGGTCTAATCGTACACAAATCCCAGAAGAGAAATGTCCCAGTACTGAAGGGGTTAAAGGAATTGCGGTGAGAGAACAAAACGCTTCTGAATGCAGACCTTTAATGAGGTGACAAGAGGCGGTGGACCAGTCTATGGGGAGGCAAGCCATCATGAGAACCTGTAATCAGAAACAATAAACCTCTTCAGTACCAGGATGAGTTTTCATATTCATTCTGGTTACTATTTGGTGATTCTATACAGCTTCATAAACTTATGTGGGGATTAGAATAGTGGTGACTGTGGCCATTAATATTCTGACATCTATAAACACTTCCTAATGTCAATAAAATGGTCTGAAGGTAAGAAACAACCTTAATTCCTTCAGTAACATGATACATTTCCATATTCATTCTGCTTACTATTTGATGATTTTATACATATTCAGAAACTCATGTAGGGGATTGAAATAGTGAAGACTGTGGCCATCAATCTTCTGACCTCCATAGACCCTTCCTATGTAAATAAAATGGTCTAATTGTACACAAATCTCAAGATAAAAATGTGTTCCAGTATTGAAGGGATTAAAACACAAAGAGTATTTGTCCTTTTGATAATGCAAAAAACTTGTTAATATATCACTAGAATTACAGAAACACCCTTAAAAACGCGTGTCACTTTACTGAGCCTTTGTAGAGACTATTTGTCCTGTTGATAATGCAGAAAACTTGTTAACTTGTCACTTGCATGGGTGTGTTCATAGTTCTATAGTGTGTCTACTCTAAAGCCGCCGTGGTACAGTGGAACCTTGCGTGCTTTGGGGTCTGAGGGGTCTCCAAGCGCACGGGTTCGAATCCTGTCCACGGTCCGAGTGCAGGTTGGGCTTCCTCACTGGGGGCAACGGTTTCCTAGCGGGTGGGTTTTGAGATAGGAGATCCCACAAAAAGTATCCCCTTTAGCCCATAAATTCCCGTGAAAAGCCCACATGGTATATATAAATAAATAAATAAATAAATAAAAAAAAAAAAATGGGTCCTTGGTCTCGGTTTGAATGGTGCCCCAGGGAATGCGTGGTTGTCAGATCTTAAGACAAACCGCTAGCTGCCCTTGTGATAAGTGCGTTGATCAATAGAAAAGAAGTATTATTCAAATCAAATCAGTTATGTTATTAATAAACCACAACATATCTTAAATCCAGGAGCCATTTTAGAGCAGACAGACTATAGTAACATATTAACACGATTTCTACATTCTTGCTCGAAAAAAAAAAAAAAATGTCTTGAGAACGTGGCTTGTCAATTCTGTGGCCTTAGGAACATTCACAGGGAGAGAGCAAAGCGATTCTAAATAAGGGCATTTTTAGAGAGATTTTATAGATCTAATAAGAGATTAACAACATTACTCATTGAACTCGGCTAACCATCTCTGTGGCCTTGGGAACCAGTCACGGGGAGAGAGCAAAGCGATTCTGAATAAGCGCATTTTTTATAGAGCTTTTATTGTCCTAGTAAGAAATTAACAACATTTCTACTCAATGAACTCGGCCAAATATCTCTGCTGCCTTGTAGAACATTCAGGACGAGAAAGAAAAGCGTTTCTACAGACTAACATTTCTAAACTACACTTGGTTTTAGGAAGTTCATGTTTTTAGTAAGACATTAACAACATTTCTACTTAATTCATTGAAGAGAACCCGGGAATCACCTCTGTGGCCTTGGAAACAGGTGTGAGAGAGCAAAGCGTCTTTTTAATTTAGAATATGAACATTTTTTTTTAAAGTTACGCTGTATTTTTAGAGATTTCTTTTTTATGGTTTTAGTAAATAATTAACAACATTTCTACTTAATGAATTGAAGAGAGCCCGGCTAGTCACCTCTGACTGTGGCCCCGAGAACGCGAGGATTAGAGAGCAAAGCGTTTCTTAATACATTTTTTAATAAGTTACACCATCTTTTTAGTGAGTTCTTAAGGTTCTAGTAAAAGATTAACGACATTTCTAAGCAATGAACAGAAGAGAACCCAATTAATCACCTCTGTGGCCTTGGAAAACGGTTGTGGCGAGAGAGCAAAGCGTTTCTAAACACTAATTAAGCGTATTTTTATAGCGTTAGTAATAGATTAACAACATTTCTATTTAATGATTAAAAGAGAACCCGTTTAACCATCTCTGTGCCTTGGGAAACAGTTGTGGCGAGAGAGCAATGCATTTCTAAACACTAACAATTTAAATAAGTTACACGGTAGTTTTAGTAGATTTTTATTGCTTTAGTAATAGATTAATAACATTTCTACGCAATGAACAAAAGAAAACCCGTCAAACCATCTCTTTAATTAGCCTTGAGAAACAGTTGTGGCAAGAGAGCAAAGCATTTCTAAACACGAATTACGCGCATTTTAAGTATTTTTATAGTTTTAGTAATAGATTAACAACATTTCTACTTAATGAACAAAAGAGAGCCCGTTAAACCATCTCCGTGGCCTTGGGAAACAGGAATGGAGAGAAAACAAACACTAGCATTTTGAATAAGTTACATGGTATTTTTAGTGTTTTTTTTTCATAGTTTTAGTAAGATATTAACAACATTTTTCCTTAATGAACAAAAGAAAAACCGCGCTAACCATCTCTGTGGCCTTGGGAAACTTGTGGCGGGAGATCACAACGTTTCTACACCCTAACATCTTAAAATTACACGTTTCTAAGGGAGTATTTTTTATAGTTCTGCTTAACGAGGAGAAGAGAATCCGGTTAGTCTCTGAGGCCTTGGAAAAACAGTTATGGTGAGAAGGCAGTGTTTATAAATGCTGTATAGACACTCTCAGCCAATGCGGCAACGGCAGATGACACCACCACCACTACCACCACTGCCTCTTGTTATGCACCCTCGTGATCTGACTTAACTAGAGGGGGTGATGTGATTGTTGGCGATATGGTGCTCTGTTTGATTTGCGTGTTGCGTTGTTGTTGTTGTTGTGGTGGTGGTGGTGGTGGTGGTGGTGAACTGTAGTCAGTAAAGCAATCAGTCAGTTAATCATTCACTTATGGGTTAGCTTTTTCAGTTAGTATTGATTCATTCAGTAGGTCAGTAAGGCAATAAGTCAGTCAGTTAATTAGTCAGTCAATAAGTTAACCAGTCAATCTATCAGTCAATCTATCAAGCAGTAAGATATTCAACCGGTCAGTCAATCATTCACCCAGCCAGTCACTTAGTCAGTCACCCACCCAACCAGTCACTCACTCAGTCATCCAGCCAACCAGTCACTCTGTCATCCAGCCAACGAGTCACTCAGTCAGTCACCCAGCCAAACAGTCACTCAATCAGCCAGTCACTCAGTCAGCCAATGAACCTTACCCTCACAGACACAAAACACACAAACGCTCTGAAAAAAACACCAAAATATCTGAAAAAAGACTAAAATAATGCAACAGAACTATTTCCTTAAGTCAGCGTCCTTTGCGAACACAACACACCACATAGCGTGCCAAGAAGAGCCAACACACGAGGCCTGAACAGTGCCAAGCGAGAGAAGAGAGTGCAACCTTTATACAACACCACTTTAGAGAGTACAATCACAGTGGCCTTGAGTAACCCCATCCCAGATCCACCCCAGCCCCTTCCCCTTATCCCGGTACCAAAGGGGAGCTAACGCGCATGAATGTACACTAGAACCTGCTCCAGCCTCTATGATAGCGCCAGACGTGATCGAGCCGTTGTAGAGTGAGGATGGTGCGTGTGGTGGTGGTGGGCGGCGGTGTGAACGGGGTAGGAAGTGCCTTGGCCATACAGCGCCGTCACCCGCAGTGCCAAGTAACAGTTGTGGCCAAAAGCTTCACGCCACACACAACAGGTGGGTGAAAGACTGTATTTAGTGTGCAGATGACGGGGTGAAGTGTGTACGTGACGGGGTGAAGTGTGTGTCAGTGTGCAGGTGACGGGGTGAAGTGTCTCAGTGTGTGGGTGACGCGGTGAAGTGTGTTAGTATCTACGTGACGGGGTGAAGTGTGTGTCAGTGTGTAGGTGACATGGTGAAGTGTGTGTCTGTGCAGGTGACGCGGTGAAGTGTGTGTTAGTGTGTACGTGACGGGGTGAAGTGTGTGTAGGTGACGTTGTGAAGTGTGTGTCAGTGTATGGGTGACGCGGTGAAGTGTGTTAGTGTGTACGTGACGGGGTGAAGGTACGTGTCTCAGTGTGTGGATGACAAGGTGAAGTGTGTATAGGTGACGTTGTGAAGTGTGTGTTAGTGTGTAGGCGACGGGTTGAAAGTTTGCTAGTGTGTGGGTGATGGCATAGTCTTATCGGTAGCGTTCCTGTAAGAGTATAGAGTGGCAGAAGTGTTATAAGAGTGGCAGAGCAGAATAAGAACAGACTGATTTGACCACAGAACATTTTTATCCAGTTTGATTGGTAGTGTTCTTGTAAAATTAAGAGAAAGAGAAGTAAAAATGATGAACTGTGATAAAAGAAGTAATAAATATTGATATGAACAAGATAAGATCACACGCAGCTGACTCAAACTTGATTCTGTTTAGCCTGATTGATGAAACTTTCTTAGTGTTTTGTTAACCCTTTCAGTGCCAGGACGTGTTTCCATATTTATTCTGCTTACTATCTCGTAATTCTATGCAGCTTCAGAAACTTATGTTGGGGATTTAAATAGTGAAGACTCTGGCCATTAATCCTCTGACCTCCATAGACCCTTCCTAATGTCAATAAAATCGTCTAATCAAACCCAAAACGCAAGGTAAAAATGCGTTCCTGTACTGAAAGAGTTAAAAGAGGAATCAGGTAGTCTTGAAGTGGTGTAACTGAATGGCGGTGATACAAACAAGATACGAATGGAATACAATGTGATAAGTAATAGATTCTGATTCGGTTATCGAGTCTTTCTGATTGGGGAATTCTTGGTGTTCGTGTGAGATAAGTTTTCTTCTTCTTCTTCTTCTTCTTATGCAGGAGGGAAGCCAGCCAAGAGCAACAAAATAGAAAAGAAAGGCCGAATTGAAATGCTGGTTTCCTTGAAAAGTAGTAAGAAATTAGCCAAAATCAAGGAACAAATGTCTTGCAAGTCAAGTCATAGGAAGATGGAAGTGTGTGTGTGGTAACGGGATCTACTTTTTAACTGGTATAGGGGACTTAGTATAGATAGTAATACACGACGCTGGTATATATTTAAGCTAGAAACTAATGGAGGCAATATTCTGCTGAACTTTACGGTAAAATTCATCTTGTTTTTGCGAGAGTGAATGTGAATCGGTTAGGGGCATTGAAGCAGTATAAGATAATCAATTCGTAAAGATAAGATTCCAGAGACGAGTGAAATAGGAACTAATGGAGGGAATATTCTGTTTAACTTTATAGGGAAATTCGTCGTGTTTTCGTGGGAGTGAATCTATTAGAGTCATTGAAGTGGCGTGAGATAAACTATGAAGGTGATAGAGATAAGATTGCCAGACCGAAATGATAAGAATTAATGGTAAGAATCTTCTATTTAATCCCTTCAGTACTGGGACACATTTTTACCTTGAGATTTGTGTACGATTAGACCATTCTATTGACATTAGGAAGGGTCTATGGAGGTTAGAAGTTTAATGGCCAGAGTCTTCACTATTTTAATCCCCCACATAAGTTTCTGAAGCTGTGTAAAATCACCAAATAGTAAGCAAAATGAATATGGAAAAGTGTCATGGTACTGAAGAGGTTAACTTTATAGGGAAACTCGTGGTGTTCTTGTGAGTGAATCTGTTAAAGGCAGTGAAATGGCGTGAGATAAACAGAGGAAAGTGGTAGAGATAAGATTTTCAGAACCGGTGAAAGAATAATAACTAATGGAGAGAACTTTCTATTTTAACTTTATAGGGAAATTAGTCGTGTTGTTGTGGGAGGGAATCTATTAGAGGCAGTGAAGTGGCGTGAGATAAACAGTGAAAGTGGTACAGATAAGATTTTTAGAACGAGTGAAAGAATAAGAACTAATGGAGAGAAGTTTCTGTTTAACTCTTGGAAAACTAGTCGTGTTTTCGTGAGAGTGAATCTATTAAAGGCAGTGAAGTGGCGTGAGATAAACAGTGAAAGTGGTACAGATAAGATTTTTAGAACGAGTGAAAGAATAAGAACTAATGGAGAGAACCTTTTACTTAACTTTATAGAGAAACTAGTCATGTTTTTTTGGGGAAGAGAATCTGTTAAAGGCAGTGAAGTGATATCAAATAAAACAATGACAGTCGTAGAGATAAAAATATTAGAACGAGTGAAGGGATGAAAATTTATGTAGATAACTTTCTGTATAACTTTATAGGGAAAATCGTGTTCTCGTGGGAGTGAATCTATTAAAGGCAGTGAAGCGATATAAGATACACAGTGAAAGTGGTACAGATAAGATTCCCAGAACGAGTGAAAGAATAAGAATTAATGTAGATAACCTTCTGATTAACTTTATGAAGGGAAATTCGTCGTGATCTTGAGAGAGTGAAGCGGTAAAAGATAAACAAATGGCTGGAGATGGTTGAGATAAGATTGTTAGTACGAGTGAAGGGAAGAGACAAGAGGGCATATTCTGAAACCCCTCTGTACTGCACCTCTACTTCACCACCACTCAAAAGGCTCTAAGTGAAGTTGTACTGGTTCATAAGCATGTTTTTCTATGGTTCTAGTGACAGATTAACAGGATTTTTACATTATTCTCCACTTTATCAGTACTCAAAAGGCTCTAGCTGAAGTTGTACTAGTTCATAAGGATGTTTTTTTTTTATGGTTCCAATAAAAGATTAACAAGATTTTTACTTTATTAACCCCTTCAGTATCATGACGCGTTTCTCTATCCATTCTGCTTACTGTTCGGTGATTTTTATACAGCTTCAGAAACTTATGTGGGGGATTAAAATGGTGAAGAGTTGTACTGGTTCATAAGGAATATTTTTTATGGTTCTAATGACAGATTAATAGTATTTTTACAGTATTAACCCATTCTGTATCATGACGCGTTTCCATATTCATTCTGCTTACTATTTGGTGACTTTTATTTTTCATACAGCTTCAGAAACTTATGTAGGAGATTAAAATAGTGGAGACTGGCGACTAATCTTCTGACCTCCATAGACCCTTCCTAATGTCAATAAAATAGTCTAATCGTACACAAATCTCAAGGTAAAAAATGTGTCCCAGTATTGAAGGAGTTAATAGAAGGAACACGATTGAGAACTCAGCTAATGATCTTTGTGGCCTCGGAAAGTGATCGTGATGAGAGCAAAGTGTTTCTGAATACGGGCCAATAACATAACAAATTCAGTTGGTTCTATTTCCCACTCTAAGGATCATGTTTGCCACCTTACCTACATCCATTGCGTCACCTGAAATGCCTCACAGGCCCTCCATTCATCTATCCTATCAGCCTTGTTACATCCCTGACCCCACTTCACTACCTCTGTTAACCACTTCAGTACTGGAACACATTTTTACCTTGAGATTTGTGTACGATTAGATTATTTTGACATTAAGAAGGGTCTATGGAGGTCAGAAGATTAATGGCCACCGTCTTCACTATCTTAATCCCCTACATGAGTTTCTGAAGCTGTATAAAATCACCAAATAGTAAGCAGAATGACTAGGGAAACGCGTCATAGTACTGAAGAGGTTAAACATTACTTGTCATGCACGTGTGTATCAAATTAATGGATTCAAACTGTGCTAAAAATCAACTCACTACTAATGCTGTCGTTGTTTATTTATTTGTGTATCTCTTGTTTTTTGTAAGAGTTCTTGTTGCATCCCTGGCGCCACCTGCTGGATACTTCTCTTAGATAATACTCCTCATGCACGTGTTTGGTATACTAACAGATTCACAGTATGCTAAACTTAAACCCTTTGCTGTCCTTGTAGCTTATTTACTTATCTATTCATCTGTTTTTATATAGGAGTTTTTATTACACTCCTCCCTCCATCTGGACAGTACTCTTGTTGCGCTTGTATAGTGTAAAAGGTATAATAGACTCACAGGATGCTAAACTTAAACCCTTTGCTCTCCTTGTAGCTTATTTACTTATCTATTTATCTGTTTTTATGTAGTTTTTATTACACTCCTCCCTCCATCTGGATCCCTCTCTTGGACAGTACTCTTGATGCACGTGTCTAGTGTAAGAAGTATAATAGACTCAGCGTATGCTAAATTTAATCCCTATGTTGTTTTGTATCTTATCTACTTATTGATTTACTTATTTTTGTCTAGGAGCTCTTACTATACTCCTTTCCCCTCTGGATACCTCTGTTTGGCAGTACTGTTGATGCACGTGTCTAGTATAAAACTAAGAGATAGTATGCTAAATTTAAACCCTTTGTTGTCCTTGTATCTTATCTACTTATTGATTTATCTGTTCTTGTGTAGGAGTTTTTGTTACATTCCTCTCACCACTTGGATACCTGTGTTAAATAATACTCCGGATCACGTCAGGAATAGCGAATCCTCAAGCTGTCCTCGTTTCCTGGCTCCCCCTTCACTGCTCCTTCACTCAGCTGACGTGACGTGTGACTGAAAATATGATAACTCTAACTAATTTAACCTAACCTAACCAAACCAAAACTAACCTAACCAAACCTATCCAATCCTAACCTAATCTAATCTAACCTCTCCAATCCTAACCTAACTTCACCTAACCTAACCAAAGCTAACCTTACCTAACTTTAACCTAACCTAATCTAACCCAAACCAAACCTAACCCTAACTTTAACCTGAACTAACCTAGGTTGAAAATAAGGTCATGTTAAGTTAGGTTAAAGATAAAGCCAGGTTAGTTTTGGTCATCATATTTTCAGTCGCACGTCATGTCAGCTGAGTGAAGGAGGCACGAGGAGGGAGCCGGGAAACGAGGAAAGTTGGAGGGTTCGCTAATTTTGACATGATCCTAATATTCCTCATTGCACGTGTCTAGTGTAAAAAGTAATAGACTCAAAGTATGCTAAATTTGAACCCTTTGCTGTCCTTGTATCTCATCTACTTATTGATATATTCTTATGTAGGAGTTCTTGTTACATTCCTCTCACATCTGGATCCCTCTCTTGGGCAGTACTCTTGATTCAAGTGTCTAGTGTAAGAAGTAATAGTCTCAGAGTATGCTAAATCTAAACCCTTTGCTGTCCTTGTATCTTATCTACTTATTAATTCACTTATTTGTGTGTAAAATTTCTTGCAACATTTCTCCTGCCACGTG
This sequence comes from Portunus trituberculatus, assembly GCF_017591435.1. Lineage (NCBI taxonomy): Eukaryota > Metazoa > Arthropoda > Malacostraca > Decapoda > Portunidae > Portunus > Portunus trituberculatus. The sequence continues at coordinate 11,935,483 of NC_059277.1, forward strand.
GATGTCTCTGTTAAATAATACTCTTGATCAACGTCTCTAATATAAAAAGTAAAAAATAAGACACCAACTCAGAGTGTGCTAATTTTAAACGCTTTGCTGTCTTTTCATTTTAAGTACTTATTTATTTACTTATTTGTGTGTAGAAATTCTTGTTACACTCCTCCCCTTCTGGATACCTCTCGTGGGTAGTATTCTCGATGCACGTGTCTTGTATAAAAGCTAATAGACTCACAGTTCGCCCACACCACCTTTTATATTCCTACTATTTTCTTTATTTCACTAACTTTTTTCCTTACTGTCCAACCTTTTAATTCCCTCTCCCTTGTCTAACGAAAAGAAGAAGAAGAAGAAGAAGAAGAAGTATGCTAAATTTAAACCCTTTGCTGTCCTTGTATCTTATCTACTTGTTTATGTATTTATTTATTTTCATGTAGGAGTTCTTGTTGCGTTCCTCTCCCTATTGTATACCTCTGTTCGGCAGTACTCTTGATTGACGTGTGTAGTATAAGAAGTGACAGACTCAATTCACTGCTAAACTTAACCACCTTGCCTTAGATACCCTTGTTACACCTCGGACGCCGCTTGTTTGAGTCCCTTGTTACACCTCGGACGCCGCTTGCTTGAGTACCTCTGCTAGACGATACACTTGTCTAGCATGGGAAGTAATGAATTTAAACTATGCCAAAATTTAACACACTTCTTCTTATCATATCCTTGTTTATTTATCTTCTTTTTTTTATATCAGATCCTTAGTTACACTCCTCGCGCCACTCTCCAGTACTTCTGTTTATGCAATACACGTGTCTTGTATACGAAGTAATGAATTTAAACTGTGCCAACCTTGACACACTTCTACTTATCATAGCCTTGTTTAATTTTTTTTTTATTTGTTCATTTACCTCTTGTGCAGGAGACTTAGTTACACTCCTCTGTTAAGGCAATACAAGTATCTAGCATATAAAGTAATGAATTCAAACTATGCCAAACTTTAACACACTTCTACTAATCATATCCTTGTTTTTTCATGTGTTTATTTATCTCTTGTTTATGTAGGAGCCTTAGCAACACTCCTTTGTCAGGCGATACACGTGTCTAGCATTCAAACTGTGCCAAACTTAAATGCACTTCTTATCATAACCTTGTTGATTTATTTGTTTACTTATTTTTTTATCTAATTATTCATTCATTTATTATTATTATTATTTATTTTTTAGGAGCCCTTGTTACACTTCTCGCGCCACTTGACCACCTCTGTCTATGCAATGCTCGTGTCTAGCGAGGGAAACAATGAATTCAGACTGTGCCAAACTTTAACACACTTCTTACCATATCCTTGCTTTTTATTTGTTACTTTATCTTTTTTTTTTTTGTGTAGGATCCCTAGTTACACCTCTGAGGCCGCTTGGATATCTCTGTTTGTGCAATACACGTGTCTAGTATAGGAGGTAGTTAGTTTAAGCTATGGCAATCCTAAACACGCTTCTACGAGTATTTATCACACACATCCTTGCTTTTTTTTTTTATGTAGGACCTTAGTAACACTCCTTTGTCAGGCGATGCACGTGTCTACCATCCAAACTGTGCCAAATTTTAACACACTTCTTATCATATCCTTGTTTTTTATTTGTTTATTTATCTCTTTGTGTGTGTGTGTGTGTGTGTGTGTGTGTGTGTGTGTGTGTGTGTGTGTGGGATCCCTTGTTACACTTGGATGCTTCTGTTTATGTAATACACGTGTACATAAGTAGTGAATTCAGACTATGCCAGACTGAAACACACATCTACTCATCATATTCTTGTTTTTTTGTCGTTGGTTTACTTGTCTTTTTTATGTAGGCCCCTTTGTTACACTCCTTACGCCACTCCAGTACTTCTGTTTATGCAATACACGTGTCTAGTTTAAGAGGTAATGAATCCAGACTATTGTATGTCAAACTGAAGCACACACCTACTTCTCACATCCTTGTTTTATTTATTTATTTATTTATCTTTTTTCATGTAGGAGCCTTAGTTACATTCCTGTCAGGCAATACACGTGTCTACCATAAGAAGTAATGAATTTAAACTATATGCCAATTTTAAACACACTCCTACGTATGTCATTGTTCTACTTGTTTATTTATCTTTTATTTAATGTAGAATTCCTTGTTACACTCCTTACGCCACTCCAGTACTTCTGTTTATGCAATACACGTGTCTACTATAAGAAGAAACTAAGCTAAATTTAACACACTTCTACTTATCATATCCTTGCTTTTTCATGTGTTTACTTGTCTTCTTTTTTATATAGAATTCCTTATTACATCTCTGAGACGGCCTGGGTACCTCTGTCAAGCGATACACGAGCATAAGAAGTATATGAATCTAAATTTAACACACTTCTACTTATCATATCCTTGCTTTTTCATTTGTTTACTTGTCTTTTTTATTATGTAGGATCCCTTTTTACATCTCTGAGAAGTCCTGGGTACATTTGTCAGGCGATATTCTTGATCTCCACGCTTCTAATTATACTGTTGAGTGACGTCCTTGGGTGTTAATGCCACACGCTATCTTATCCAATCAACCCCGACCAGTGTTACGTAACTGCCAAGCACAAATTTAGCTACGGACACGACAACTTTGCTGAGTGTGTGTTCTTGTCTAGACTGTCTTTTTTCTGTGTGTGGCTGAGCAGATTAATGGTTTTTAAAATGATAAGTTTGCACCAGTTTCGAGACATTTGCTCCCTGATTTTTGCTTTTCCACTTTTTAGAGAGCCAGCACTCAAGAGGGCCTTTTTTATTCTATTTTATTTTTTTACCCTTGACTGGCCCTCTTCCCTACATTAAAAAAGAACAAAGAAACACTGAATAGGATTGAGAACAGCTCACAGTGTCTTTAACCCCTTTAGTACTGAGACGCATTTTTTACCATGAGTTTTGGGTGTGATTAGACGATTTTATTTACATTAGAAAGGATATTGAGGTCAGAACATTAATGAACAGAGTCTTCACTATTTTAACCCCCACCACGTAAGTTTCTGAAGGTGTTTAAAATCACCAAATAGTCACCAGAATGAATATGAAAACGCGGCATGGCACTGAAGGGGTTAAGACATTTATCACATGTATCTGGTTAACTTTTAATTTTGTTCGGGTTTCGTTCTTTAGTCGTCCCTCTCTCTCTCTCTCTCTCTCTCTCTCTCTCTCTCTCTCTCTCTCTCTCTCTCTCTCTCTCCTTTTTCTTATAACTTTTTCTTCCCCTTGGCCAGTTTTCCTCCCAAATAAAATAAAAAAAAAAAAAATAATAAAATGTAAACTCAAGTATGTATGCTCTATCTTATCAAGTATCTAATCTACATATTCAATTCTCCTAAGGTCTCTTTTAATAAGTCATCTTAGATTAATCGGGTTTTCAAGGGTGTTTCTATTGTTAGTAGTGTAGAAATCTTGTTCATCTACCACTAGATACGTAAAATAAACCCTTGAAAATCTACATAATCAATTTTCCTAAGGTCTGTTCTAATACGTCACGATGAGTTAGATTCTCGAGGGTGTTTCTCCTGTTAATAGTGTGGAAATCTTGTTCATCTGCCACTAGATACGTAAAAACACCCTTGAAAATCTACATAACTCTCCTAAGGTCTCTTCCAATACATCATGGAGATCAATCAGGTTCTCAAGGGTGTGTCTACAGCTGATAGTGTGGAAATCTTGTTCATCTGTCACTGGATACGTAAAAGAAACCCTTGGAAACCCGTGTGATTTTGAGAGGGTCTCATTCTGAAACCCTTCATTGATGCTGCGTAAAATGGCAACCGCTGATTCATTCTCTCTCTCTCTCTCTCTCTCTCTCTCTCTCTCTCTCTCTCTCTCTCTCTCTCTCTCTCTCTCTCTCTCTCTCTCTCTCTCTCTCTCTCTCTCTCTCTCTCTCTCTCTCTCTCTCTCTCTCTCTCTCTCTCTCTCTCTCTCTCAGGTGATGGTGCTGCAGGCCTGTGGGAGCCTTACCTTTCCGCCAACACACCTGATGACAAGGTTATGTAAGTTGTCTCTAGGCTTGGTTTGAAACATTATGCTCTCTCACTCCTCCTCCCTCCCTCACTCACTAACTATACCCTGCCGTCCCTTTAAGATGCACCTCATCATGGTATAGACTGCTCTCTCTCTCTCTCTCTCTCTCTCTCTCTCTCTCTCTCTCTCTCTCTCTCTCTCTCTCTCTCTCTCTCTCTCTCTCTCTCTCTCTCTCTCTCTCTCGTCACTTGCATTTGTCTAACATCACTGACTCACATTACAGACATTAGATATCACCACAATGCAATAAAGTTACCTCTTAGTATTTCTCTATAACCATCAACTTCACCTGTTCAAATACTTTCCCTGACAGAGCTAACCAGGTTTCTACTAATGCAATTATATCAAAATTTTCAACACAAGCTTCTCTTCTCCTCTAAGTGAATGTATCTTATTTAACAAATCTATCTTCTATTCTTTCTATCTTGGCCAGTTTTCTCTATCTTGTGGAGACGATGTTTGTGTATTTGATTTGGTTTCTGTTTTATTTATTTATCTCTTGGTTTGATTATTTTATTCATTCATTCGTTTATTCATTCTTTTTAGCAGGTAGTTAGTTGATTATTTGATTTATTGGTGTGTTTATTTGTTTATCTATTCGTTTGTAAGTTTATTTGTCTGTTTGTTCACTCATATGTCTGTCTGTTTGTCAATCCATCTATCTATCTGTCTATTATCTAAGTATTTATCTGTCTATCTATCTATCTATTTATCTGTATATCTATATATCTACCAGTCTCTCTCTCTCTCTCTCTCTCTCTCTCTCTCTCTCTGGTCTTGTTTTCTTCGATTGTCTTGATTTTTATTGAGTTTTATTTCCATTTTCTTTATTTTCATTATTATTATTGTTGTTGTTCTTTACCGTTTTATTTTACTATTACTTCTTACTTTTATACATCCATTCTATCATTTATTCCTTCCTTTACTATTGTTTCTACGTGAACCAATGCGTCACGAAACATAAAACCATCTAGACATCCATTTTTACTCACACATATTAAATCAACACATCAGTACTGTCGTCCTTATTTACTGTGTTCCCATCAGCCAGTGGTCGCGGGACACGTTTGAACTGTACGGTGAATGGTATCGCAATGGAGAGGGGAAGGCTCGTGGGGTGTCACTGGTGCACGGGACAGGCCTCGCCAGCACCAAACAGCCCACCCCTTCCTGGCACACCATCCCCATAGGCTACATTAACCTCTCCTCCGACCAGCGCGCCTCTACGGCCCTCAGTACCAGTAAGTGCTCTGAAACTCTAATATTCTGAAAGACTTCCGCGCCT